>NC_046159.1:94350750-94364912 GCF_011064425.1 Rattus rattus | reverse complement strand
GGCGGTGTCTCAGGCAGGGCTCCTGCCTCTCCTGGGCCCTCTCCCACGGGAGCCCAGGGCCTTATACAGTTTCCTCTTGGGCCAGGGATGTGGGCAGGGGTGGGCAGTGTTGGTGGTCTCTTCCGCTCTGCAGCCTCAGGGAGTGCCCACCTGACCCGGTGGTGAGGCCTCTCTCGCACGGGTTTTGGGAGCAGAGAGCTGCTGCGGGCCGGGATCCGCGGGTGTGGGACTTCCGGTAAACACAGGACGTGCCCGGTCCTAGAGGAATTCTGCCTCCGTGTGTCCCGAGATCACCAGGCTGCTTTCTTGCAGCAGGAAAGTTGGTCTTACCTGTGGTCCCGAGGCTCAAGTTCGCTCTCGGGGTGCTGCCCACGGGCTCTCTGCGGTGGCAGCAACCGGGAAGATCTGCGCCGCCTCTTCCGGGATCCTCCGTGCACCAGGGTTCCAGATGGCGTCCGGTGTTTTCCTCTGGAATCAGTAATGTGTGCAGAGAGCAGTCTCTTCTGTCACCTGAGTTTTTGATCTTAGCTATTCTCACTGGTATGAGGTGAAATCTCAGGGTTGTTTTGTTTTGCATTTCCCTTATGACTAAAGATGTTGAACATTTCTCTAGGTGTTTCTCAGCCATTTGGCATTCCTCAGCTGTGAATTCTTTGTTTAGCTCTGAACCCATTTTTTAATAGGGTTATTTGTCTCCCTGCGGTCTAACTTCTTGAGTTCTTTGTATATTTTGGATATAAGCCCTCTATCTGTTGTAGGATTGGTAAAGATCTTTTCCCAATCTGTTGGTTGCCGTTTTGTCCTAACCACAGTGTCCTTTGCCTTACAAAGCTTTGCAGTTTTATGAGATCCCATTTGTCGATTCTTGATCTTAGAGCATAAGCCATTGGTGTTTTGTTCGGGAAATTTTCTCCCAGTGCCCATGTGTTCGAGATGCTTCCCCACTTTTTCTTCTGTTAGTTTGAGTGTATCTGGTTTGATGTGGAGGTCCTTGATCCACTTGGACTTAAGCTTTGTACAGGGTGATTAGCATGGATCAATCTGCATTCTTCTACATACTGACCTCCAGTTGAACCAGCACCATTTGCTGAAAATGCTATCTTTTTTCCATTGGATGGTTTTGGCTCCTTTGTCAAAAATCAAGTGCCCATAGGTTTGTGGGTTCATTTCTGCGTCTTCAATTCTGTTCCATTGGTCTATCTGTCTGTCTCTGTTCCAATACCATGCAGTTTTTATCACTATTGCTCTGTAATACTTCTTGTTTCAGGGATAGTGATTCCCCCTGAAGTCCTTTTATTGTTGAGAATAGTTTTAGCTCTCCTGGGTTTTTTGTTATTCCAGATGAATTTGCCAATTGTTCTGTCTAACTCTCTGAAGAATTTGATTGGTATTTTGATGGGGATTGCATTGAATCTGTAGATCGCTTTTGGTAAATTGGCCATTTTTACTATATTATTCCTGCCAATATATGAGCATGGGAGATCTTTCCATCTTCTGAGGTCTTCTTCAATTTCTTTCTTCAGAGGCTTGAAGTTCTTATCATACAGATCTTTTACTTTCTTGGTTAAAGTCACACTGAGGTATTTTATATTATTTGGTACTATTATGAAAGGTGTTGCTTCCCTAATTTCTTTCTTGGCTTGTTTCTCTTTTGTGTAGAGGAATGCTACTGTTTTATTTGAGTTAATTTTATACCCAGCCACTTTGCTGAAGGTGTTTATCAGGTTTAGTAGTTCTCTGGTGGAACTTTTGGGATCGCTTAAGTATACTATCATATCATCTGCAAATAGTGATATTTTGACTTCTTCTTTTCCAATCTGTATCCCCTTGATCTCCTTTTGTTGTCTGATTACTTTGGCTAGAACTTCAAGAACTATATTGAATAAGTAGGGAGAGAGTGGACAGCCTTGTCTAGTCCCTGATTTTAGTGGGATTGCTTCAAGTTTCTCTTTTTAATGACACTTTGCATCTTTTCAAACTGAAGAATTCCCTGGCTTCTCTTCATGTAGAAAAGTGTTTGTTCCCTCCTTCGAGATTATCAAATCTAACCTTTATTTCAATTGTAGACTTTTCCCTAAATTTTTAGACTTTCATATACTGTATTTTGAGTCCTAGGCCAGGAGGCAGACATTCTTAAAACCAGAAAGATGGGCAGATAAATAAATGATAAAAGATAAATAGGTATATAGGTATGTAGGTAGGTAGCCAGATACATAGGTAGGTAGGTAGGTAGATAGGTAGGTAGGTAGGTAGATTGATAGATAGGTGCTAGGCCAGGAGGCACACATTCTGGAAACCAGAAATCTGGACAAAAGAATAAATGATAAAAGATAAATAGGTATATAGATACGTAGGTAGGGAGGTAGGTAGATAGTAGATTGATGATAGATGGACAGACAGATAGATGGATGGATTGTAAATGATAGATGGATGAAACATAAATAAATAATAGATAGGTAGATGAATAGATGATAGATAGAAATATAGATAGATAGATAGATAGATAGATAGATAGATAGATAGATAGATAGAAAGAAAGAAAGAAAGATAGATAGATAGATAGATAGATAGATAGATAGATAGATAGATAGATAGATAGGATAAATGGTAGGGAAGATAATAAAAGGATAGATGATAGATGATTGACAAATATATCTCAGTTACAACTGCATTTCACAAATAAAACCATAGTCACCTGAAGATAAATGTTCTTTTCTTCTTTTCTTTACAAATCATTTCAGATTATCTGGCTAGGAGCAGGAAACTGATTGGTTGGGAAGAACGTGTTGATGGTTATTTAGGTTCAATACAATTTGACCTGAAGACAGGTGTAGATGTTGCTGATCATGCAGATTCTTCTCCTATGAGCATAATCTCTGTAAAGATGTTTTATTCATAAAACCGTAGGGAGCTGATTGTAAAAGAAAAAACTCTAAGTACATTAACAAAGGAAGATGTAAGGCTCTCTGGTTCATTATAATAAAATAAAATAAAAATAACATATAAAGTAGAAGGCCAAGATTAGGTGCTCATTTTGTAAGAGTACAATGAATGATGAGTAGAGTTCTTCCAGAACTGTATAATGGCTGGATGATATAGACTCTTGCTTGATTAGTTTTTAATATAAACTTCTGGCATAATGTAGGAGCTACAATAAATATCTCTGAACTTAAGTATTTCTATAAATAAATGGTTGTTGGTAAAGCACCATCAATATAACATTAGTATCTCTACAATATTAAGTTATATAGCAATGGGATATTAAATTGTGCTCTAGGGTTATTAGTACTTCTCCATATAACTTCCACTTGAATGAAGCAGTGATATATATCTCAAAGCAAATATAACCTCAGCTAAAACTCAAGTGTAATTAATAAATAATTTTTAATATAGAAATTAACATGGAAATGGACCCTACCCAATTATTGGAGTGCCTATGAAATTCAAGAGTGTCCATGCTAGTCTTCAAACACGCAAACATTCTCAGGGACTCTTTCTTCAAAAGCTAAAATAAGATTTGATATTTGACTGAAGAGAAAAACAAATACATTCAGAATTATTTATGTGGGACTGGTAAAACACAAATAATTCAAAATAATCATCCCATTGTTTACAAAATGGTCTCAGTGCAAAAAAAGCAGTCTTTCCTATTTTTAAATTTAGAACAAGGCATGATAATGAGCAGCAATAAAATCTGTATGAAACTAAAAGCAAATCAAGTATCTTATCTTAAATGGGAGTATGAGAACCCAGCAGGGAAGCATGGCAGCTGACTGGGACTCAGACCACAGACTGAATTCTGTGTCAAGGTGAGGTACGAAAGCCTTCATAAGAGTCGCTCATGTGCCATAGAGGATACAAAGTCCACCGTCACATCCTGAAGTGATTCATCTTGGTAAATGAAATGAAAAGCTTATTATATGCTGTTCCAATATATCATAAAAAAACAAGAATGTATATGAAAAATCACAAAAAACCCAAAACCCCCAAAGTGTTCTCGCGAGAGATGAGTAACTAGCTTACATTCCCATAGCAGCGTGGCATTCTTCTGTCTTCCTGTTTCTTGGCAATGTCTCCTCTTAGCATCCCCATGCTCCTTGGAAGGCCTCTGCTGAGAACATCAATGATCCTTCATCTTGTTATCCTAAAGTCAGATCTCCTGACCAACCACAGGAGACTCACCAGAGAGCTTGTTAGACTTTGAGAGTCTTGGTCTCCACCCAGAGCTCAGGAATTAGATTCTTGCTTTCAAGGCAATTTCAAGTTAATCCTACACACATAAAAGTTTGGGGAACACAGCTTCAGAGATAATGGGCTTAGGAGACAAATGACAATGCTCTCCTCTAGTTAAGTGCTCAGCCTTTTATTATTTGTAAGTGTGAGCATGTTTCCAGGCATAGATGTGAGGCATCATTGTAAACAAACTTCTGGGTTCTACAGAAACAATGCCCTTAATGGTTAATGCCCTTAACAGCACAGGCTTTACTCCATTTTGACCGTGCTAAGGTTTGGATAAACCAGAACATTGTGCATGTTTGGCTAAAGTTCTATCATAGCTCTACACTCAGTCTTATTTTAACTTTTAAACAATATAGAGATAAAAACAAAAAAAACCTTTAAAATGCTTTCAAGATTACAAAGGTAATTGATTTATACTGTCAGAAAAAAACACTTTGTTTTATGCTTGAGATAAAATTTCTTCTGCTCTCTCGGGCTGATTCAGTAGTGCCTGTAAACCAGAAAGCTGCCATCAACAAACAAATCTGGTACTGTTGGCTCTTTCTTAGAGTCGTGAAACCCAATGTTCTCAATGCTTTGCAATTGAAATCAAGTACAAGAATAAAAGTGATGTTTTGGGTGCAATAAAAATGCAACTGGCCTTATAACCCTGAAGTGAATTGCTGCATCCTTTCAAACAGGCTGTCTGTGTTGATTCATTTGATATTAAGGAATCATACACAGGCGCTTTCAAGACATAGCCTTTGTTTGCCTCATATATTGGGGTACAAATAAGTTTCACTTAAAAAATGCATCTAGCAAACTGCTTTCTAAATCAGTTTCGTTAAACTGAGAGATTGTGAAGCTCTTGGGCCTCACCAGTAAAGCCTCAGCTTCTTTTCTGCTGTGGGCTGCAGCTAATACAGAGGCCCACAGCGGGTCCAGGAACAGAGAGCAAGTGATTGTGAAGGCGCTCAGCTATAAATGGGATACCTGTATCATGCACACTAGCCACAGAGTGCGGGAACTCCCAAAAAGAAGGGGAGTGGAAAGAGTTAAAGAATGAAAGTCAGGGAGGATTGGAGCAAGAGTGTCTTCCAGAATGATAGGATCCCTGTACTCAGTACTCAGGACCTCAAGCTTCCATTGTTAATACACACACACACACACACACACACACACACACACACACACACACACGCCCATCCAGGTAACATTCCGGGGTAGTTAGGAAAGGAGCACGTGATCCTCCCTCCACTCCTGACTGAGGGACTATTAACAGTTGATAGCTGCTAATGGAGGGAAAGTCAGGGTTTTTCAGGTTGCGAACCTTGGTACTTGACCCTGCTTTAAATTATGGCTCCACACCCACAGATATATAGGCAGCACTCATTGAACTCAGTGGATCAGGGAGAAGAAAGGGGAAATGAGATTGGGAAGAAGATGGGCAAGGGCAAGGAAAGATCTGCAGGTAGTAAAACATGACCAAAACACATTGTATACATGCATGAAGTGCTCAAAGAATAGATAAAAATATGTTTTTAAGAAAGCACTTTGCAAAACTTTAACTAGAAGGACAAATCCATTTGAGGGAGGCTCAGGAAACAGGCTGTCTGGAGTGGGTAATTGCATGTACTACCTCTTCAAGAGCTCTCCGATCAGAACAAATCGACACCTGCCAACTTCCGCACTGCATGTCCCCAGTCCTGGGCCAAAGCCTTCTCAAGTTGAAGCAGTCAAGTCATTTTGATTTATTTTTGATGTGAGTCAAACTTTCAAGCTAGTGCATGCCATGAAGAAAATTACACATTTCCCGTAGCCTACTAAAAGATGGCTTAATAGAGCAAATCTGTGTTAAAGACTAAAATCCTAGGTAAAAAAGTAATCTCTTTTCCTCAAACTCAAAGAGATAATACCCTCTGAAGTAACATGTGTATCCTCAATGGTACAGTTTTGTGGCATTTCATGCATCTTTGTCCCTCCAGTCATGCTGGGCATGGGTAGACACCTCATTAGGCAAAGAACTGCAAGTAAACACACTGTGGGAACATCTGAGAAGAAAAGCCAAATGTACCAACGACTAATTGCTAGATGAGATGGCAACGGCGCAATGGATATGTGCAAGCAGTTCTACGATAAGATAAGGAGTGAATGCTAATTAAAATTTTGGGTTAATTGTTTTTTATTTCTCTTGATAACTGGTCATAGCAGCTTGAAATGCCCTGATAGTAGGTATGAAATGATAGATGAATCAACTTGTTTTGAAAATTAAGTACTAGAATCTGTGCAAGAAGAATGCCAATTAAAAATACAAATGCTAAGAAACAAATATTTAGAATAAAATATGAAAATCCTATTCGGTTCAAAAAAATTGTTTAAACAGGAATTTGGGATGTATGCTGGCAGGTGCAACCAGTTCTTCACTCTCAATAATGGTTGTATGTGTCCCATGGGGTAAAATCCACTCATCTTTTTCTCATTGACATGTGGCTCAATGTGGTGGCATTATTAAAAGCATATTTAGTTTTCAACTTGGTTTCCCTTGCTTCTCTGTCCACTTCTCCATTGCCTTCCCCTAAATTAATTTCTGTGATAAGCTGATATAAATGACTTTAGCCATCAGACTGAGCTAATATTAACCCACAGGAGTTTGGAAAGTTAAATATACCATAGAAAGGGTATCCCTTTACTGAATTTCAAGAGTAAGTATAGTGTCTCCCTGTGATATCAGGAGTCTCTATTTGTTCGCTTTCTGCCATGATGTGCAAAATAAGAGGACTGCTAGTTGTAAGCCCTTGCTATGGAGGGCCATGCTCGGGGTCCTCAGTGGATACTGACTGTGCAATTGGGCCATGGCAAGCAAGCCAGGCCCGCCCACCACTTGCTGTTACACTTTTTTTTTTAACCCTTTTCTGTTTTGCTCTACCAGGACCATATTTTATCACGCTAATCATCATATTGCATCCTGTCCTTAAGACCCAGATAAAATATTCCTAACTTGGCTAAATCCTCTAATTACCTTCCATTTTCAACTATCTTTTTTCCACATTTCTACACTATATTATATCTGTGTGTGGCTCATCCAAATACTCCTGATACTTTGCCTGAATCTTGCCCTGATGGTAATCCCAGCTATATTCAGAGATCACTGGAAAAGGTTCATTGCTATGGTCTACATAAAATCAGAACCATATCAAGAAATGAAGGTGGTTTTTGAAAATAATGTGAATTTTCATTCCACCCAAGGTTGTGTCTTTGCTCATATTCTGCTTCATCACAATAATAATTGCTCTTATTTTCTTCTTTCGTGATCCATATGCTCAACTTAAAGCTTTAACTGTGCTCCCAGCATCCATTGGATGCCTCCTGTGACACTCTACTCTATACTACCTTTCTAAACCTTTTTGTGTTATTCCCATTTTCACTCTCACTGCACTTATCACTTATGATGTATTTGCTTTGATAAGCTTAGTCTTCGTGATTACTGAGTTATATGCCCTATTACAAGTGCTTTTAGGAATGGCTTACGGGAATAAAAAACAAAGGACAAAAGTGTGGACTCTGTGACTACAAGACTGAGATCAAGTCTTATAGCTAGAAGCTAATGGAATGCTATCAGAGTTTTCTCATAAGATGACTTTCTCTTAATCCATTGCCCAGAAACACCACTACAAATTTTGCTCTTTTAAATTGGGGCAGGTCTTCTATTTTGAAGTGTTTCTGATTAAAATCTCCAAATTCTTGTAGATCGCTAGTTAAGAGCAATATTCTCCCTCATAAACTATTGAGTATCTTAATGCTCATTACAACAAAAGAAAGATGTTTAGAATTTGGAGTCTGGAATAGATAGGAAGGGTAAGGAAATGTGGTGTGAACTGAAAACAAATTGTATTATTCTTGATTAAGGGGTGCTCCAAACCATATTTCAACCCTAATAAGTTTAGGATAAAGTTAAGATAAAAACTTATTCCTTAAAAGTAGCGCTAGATATGTATACAGATGTCTATAAGACTCCACTGGTTAGACTTCTAGTTCTAACTTACTATTTAGCAACTTTATGAATACTCTCTCCAAACTTAATGTGGTCTGTGTATACAAGGGAATTCTATTCAGCTATAAAAAGGATGAGATTCTGTCATTAGGTGATGAGGTGGATTGATTCGAGATTATTAAGTAAATTAAAATAAGTCACACACAGAAAGGTAGGTGTCATATAATCTAATCTTAAAAGTTGACTTCATGGAAGCTTAAAGGAGAATGATAGAGACTAGAAGCTGGTGGTCAGAAATGGCTTGGGAAAGGTTCTTCAGTGGGTCAAGCTACGTTTAGATAGGAGCAAGAAATCCTTGTTTGTGGTAACCAGACTCAAGACATAACAATTAGGTTCTACATACTTCAGAGCTGAAGAAAGGACACTATTTTATCACCATAAGTAATAAATACTTGAGACAGAGATTTATTTACCCTTAATCATTATATAAGGAGAGCACACATTGAAGCAGTACAGTAGGCCACTAGTGTGCACAATGTCCCCACTTTTATGTACCAGCTTTAAAATAAAATTTGAGAAGCTGGGGAAATGACTTGATACTTACTCACAAGAGAGTACTTATTGCTCTTGTAGAAGGCCCAAGTTTGTTACCCAGGCAGCTGTTGAGCATATGTAACTGTAGCTCCAGTGAATCCTATAGCCTCTTCTGGCCCCTGTGAGAGCCTGCATTCACATCAGCATATGCATAAAAAATGGAAATATAAAAATAAAGTTTAAATCAATAATTATATATTTTAAAGTATTTACAATGTAGGTATAATTGCCCAGTTTCCCAAATGAGAAAATCAAGATTGACAAAAATTAAGCAGTCACTATTATCTGCCTAAGAAATAGTGTTGTATACAATTATGCTTTTTCCTTCTAAATTATGCATGCAAACATATGCATAAGCAATGATCCAGATAGGCACAGGAGGAGATTTTAGAAAGAGTCAGAAACCTTTTCCTATTAGACTAGTATATTCCATTGTTGTTTATGTGGCATTATCAGAACCTCAAGTGGTTATGGCAACCTCATAACTAGGCACCCTTCTTACTCATATTGACCTTGATAAAGAAGAAGATAAAGATAAAGCAATAAATAAGATGGTCCATCTTCCATCACTCACCGAAAGGAAACTTAGTGGGTATCTTTGTCCTTTGTGGAATTAAACTAAAATGAATCTGTGATATGTAAATGAACCCTTCATCTGTGTGATAGCATCCATTGTTTATTCAAAAAGGGGAAACACCAAGCCTTGTGATACATCATCTTTGTGTGCCTGGCACCTTCCATCATGAATCATATTAATCTGCTTAAACTAACAAGGATTAATTGCCTTAGCAAGGCAACCTGGCATTGAAATGATATATTGCCCAAACAGCTTGGAATTTGGCCACTCATAAATCTCATTTGCTTGTTGGTTTATTTCTGTGTCTCTTTTTCTGACAGATGTGTGCCCAATCACTGTGAGCATGGTGGGAAGTGCTCGCAAACATGGGACAGCTTCAAATGCACTTGTGATGAGACAGGATACAGCGGAGCCACCTGCCACAACTGTGAGTGCCAATTTATCTCACTTTCATCTTGTAATTGCATGAGAATCATGGTCTTCAGCTACGCTTTGCAGCATAGCAACCTGAATTACACACATCTCGCTTCACTTGATTCTGGGGGAAAAAAAATCCTCGAGGTTGCATTCTAATTTTCCAAAAACGGTATTCTAGTTGTCAAAATATATTCCCTCCTGTCTAATGAATCTAGAGAGGGACAGATATGGCCAACATTCCATATGTGAAATTCGGATGCAGAAATTGAATTTAGCTCTTGTGTCTAACGCATGTGTGTCCAGAGATTGCTTGGGAATTGTGTTAGTGTGATGCCTGGAACTGGGTCTCATTCATCAAGTCATCAGAGAGAGACAGACAGGGACAGAGGATAATTTGAACAGTTAGTTTCTGGACAATTCTTGCCTCATGCTTTCACCCAAATTTTGGTTACAATATTTTTAAAGCAATGTGTCCAACAGTGGAAGAGCCCATTGAAGTTACACATAAAAATATAAAATCCTGAAAACATAATTTTTAAAAATATTAAAGGCAAGGGGTCAGATTCAAAGACGACAAATTAGAACTGCACCATTTCACATAGAATTATCCTGGGAATTTAAAGTTAAAATATTTGAGTATTTTAAACAATTCCTAATTCTGTCATTGAAATATTAATTTTCCAAATATGCTTAGATGTTTTATCTTTTGAAAACAGATTTATCACAACATACAGCTTGGAGAGAAGAGAGCCAGCTGTTATCTGACATATGAATGTTTGTACATGTACATATATGTATATGTACACAGACATGTATACATGTGTGCATGTGTATTATGCATGTATATGGATACTCATGCCCATATATGTGTGAGTATGTAAGATGTATACATGTAAGGAAGAAGGAAAGGAAGGGAAAATAGATATTTGACTTTGTCACAACTCTAGAACAGAAAATCTCAAATCTAAATTACCTAATTATACAGATTGATTACTCTTTATTCTAGTTTAAGGAAATGACAAGCAAACTATTCTCAGAGTAGTCTAGGGGATAGTAAAAATGCAACATAGTTCCCTATGCCTTCTAAATGGTTATTTTTAGTAACATGAAGGCAGAAATCATGTTTTGCTGTAGGTCTAAGTTAAGAAAAGCTGCTTAGAATTCATTTTTCCTCACTTATAAAGTTGTCTAGTGAGATTCTAAGACCAAGAGATAAAGAGATTCATAGAAAAGCTGACATTGTGGTCAATGGAATGTCTCAGTGGGTAAGGTGCATGCTGTCAAACCTGAGTTCTATCTCTGGATTCTACACGGTAGAAGAAGAAAACCAACTCCCACAAGGTTTTCATCTGAATTTCCCAGACATTCATGCATATGCACATACACATACATGCATCCCCCACACCCACGATAAATGTAATTAAAATAAAATTTAAAACAAAAATCTAACAATAAAGGAGGAATACTTTTTTAATATAAGAATGTTTTAATTTTTTTCATCTTTATTAACTTGGGTATTTCTTATTTACATTTCGATTGTTATTCCCTTTCCCGGTTTCCGGGCCAACATCCCCCTAACACCCATAGAGAAAGAAGTCCCTTCCCCTCCCCTTCTCTATGGGTGTTCCCCTTCCCATCCTCCCCCCATTACCGCCCTTCCTCCAACAATCACATTCACTGGGGGTTCAGTCTTATCAGGACCAAGGGCTTCCCCTTCCACTGGTGCTCTTACTAGGCTATTCATTGCCACCTATGCAGTTGGAGCCCAGGGTCAGTCCATATATAGTCTTTGGGTAGTGGCTTAGTCCCTGGAAGCTCTGGTTGGTTGGCATTGCCGTTCATATAGGGTCTCAAGCCCCTTCAAGCTCTTTCAGTCTTTTCTAAGATTCCTTCAACTGGGGTCCCGTTCTCAGTTCAGTGGTTTAATGATGACGTTCGCCTATGTATTTGCTGTATTCTGGCTGTGTCTCTCAGGAGAGATCTACATCCGGTTCCTGTCAGCCTGCACTTCTTTGCTTCATCCATCTTATCTAGTTTGGTGGCTGTGTATGTATGGGCCATATGTGGGGCAGGCTCTGAATGGATGCTCCTTCCGCCTCTGTTCTAAACTTTGAGGAGGAATACTTCTTAAGACTCAAACCACATGCATAAATATTAATTGGTTCATGTTCAGGGCTGGAGAGATGACTCATGGGTTCAGAGCACTGACTGATTTTTGCAGAGGTTCTAGGTTTGCCTCCCAGCAACCACGTGGTGGTTTACAACCCGTAACTCCAGTCCTAGGGGTTCTCCTGCCCCGGACTCTGCAGACATGAGCTGCATAGGTATTATACATGCATGCACAAAACCAATCATACACATAATATTAAAATAAATAACTCTTTTTAAAAGAGATTCACAATATATAAAGTACTTGGCCCACGAATAAAAGCAATAATGTAATTACTTGAAAGAAAATAATTACAGCTAAAATTGGTTCCAGTCAACCTTCTCCAAAAGTTTACTTTCAGAAGATATTTATTATATAAAATATGATCTACAACTAAGTAACTTTGCTCAAGATTGGAACTGTCCTTTTATCCAAATTTTGTGTACCTATTTATAAACACCCTGTTTAATCATGAGATGTTTTCATTTAAAATTCTATCCACACTCAAAGGGCAAAAAATTGAACATTTTGATAAATGTCTACTCTCTCGTTGATTCTTTGATATTGAATTAAAAGCCAATAATTTTGAAATAGTTGTTCCCACCACTAAAGACCAATTTTATAAGTACATACTATTAACTGAGAAATTTAATTTAACTTTTGAGAGCAATAACTCCAAGTGTCAGGATGTCCCAGGATGGATGGCCAGTTTCATATGTGAAATAGGAAAATGACCTCAAGTCCCATGTTCTGGCACTCCATCCCACTTTTTCTATGTCTTGGTACACTATTCTGCAGGTTCCCATGTCCTGGTATTTCATCTTTTTCATCCCATATCTTGGTACTCCATTCTTCTAGCCCCATGTCTTAGAGCTCCTTCCTACTGGTCCCTATACAGTGGGTCATCGAAAGAAATTATATATATATATATATATATATATATATATATATATATATATGCTTTGTTATGAACTTCTATTTGTCCAGATCATTCAATTGTGTCCTTCAGTGTACGTGTGTGTGTGTGTGTGTGTGTGTGTGTGTGTGTGTGTGTGTATGTGTATCCTAACCTAGTACTCTTACTCAGGACAATCAAACATTGAGATAAAGAATATTTCATTTGTCATCAGTTGTGTACTGAACAGGCAGTTTTGAGTTACTAAGTTCATGTCGTGCTAGAACATCTAGAAAGTCATGGGGTTTCTCCTTTCCTTATTCCTGTTAGCTAAAGGATTACTTGAAGTCACTCCTACTTCTCAAGACCAGCATGCTGACACTCAAGCTGCTTATTCCCTGCCCTGTGACTTTTTAATTTCATGGTAGTACAAATTGATCATAGACGACCCATAGTAGGTAACTAAAGTGAAGCTGAGTATTTGGTAGTGTCAGTGCTTACAATTAGTCTACAACAGCATTTGAGCTCATTTTCTACACTGGACTTGGCTTGGGAGAGGGATAGGAATTTCCTATGTAAGAACCTTGTGATTGAGCCTTTGAACCTGGTCACATACCTGGCTCGTAACTCCATCACTTACTTATCGCACCTTTGGCTGCTTAAGCTCCTTGAGCTTCCTGTGCTCATTGATGAAATGCCTGTATTAACAACCTCAGCAGGATTGACTAGGATGGCACTTGGGAACTGAAAAGCTTGGCCACCTCACTGGAAGCAACCAGTGTATTTTATTTCACTAGTTCCCAAGGGCCTGAGCTTTGTTTTGAAACTGTATTTGCTCAGATCACGCAAGTTGCATCGTTTCATTGCTGTTCATCATTGTTCTCTCTGTGGCAGATTGGGGTTTGCAGCGTGTGATGGTTTTTTGTTTTCGTTTATGTTTTTTTTTCCATTTTTTTTTATTAACTTGAGTATTTCTTATGTACATTTGGCAAACATCCCCTTCCCTCCCCCCCTTCCTTATGGGTGTTCCCCTCCCCACCCTCCCCCCATTGCCGCCCTCCCCCCGACAGTCTAGTTCACTGGGGGGTTCAGTCTTAGCAGGACCCAGGGCTTCTCCTTCCACTGGTGCTCTTACTAGGATATTCATTGCTACCTATGAGGTCAGAGTCCAGGGTCAGTCCATGTATAGTCTTTAGGTAGTGGCTTAGTCCCTGGAAGCTCTGGTTGCTTGGCATTGTTGTACATATGGAGTCTCAAGCCCCTTCAAGCTCTTCCAGTTCATTCTCTGATTCCTTCAACGGGGGTCCCGTTCTCAGTTCAG
>NC_046159.1:94341562-94350685 GCF_011064425.1 Rattus rattus | reverse complement strand
AAGTCTTTAAGCGTGCAAATGCTTTGACTCATCCTTGTACTTCTAGGATTTGGTACTGAAGAAATAAACTGGAAGAGAGTGTTCACCACAATGAAAAGCTAGGAACAATTTTGATGCTCTCAAAATTGTCACGTCAAATCATGGTGCATCCATTCAGGAGGACACTCTGACACTTTGCAAATATGTTCGTCAGTATTCAAAGAGACTTATGATGTGGGGAAAGTAATAAATTTTTTAAAATGTGGGTGATAGGCATGGACCCATGTATGCAATTCCAGGTTTCCAGACAAAGAGACTGGAGGGTCATAAAATTCAAAGCCAGAGGCTAGCTTGGGCTACATAAGTTGAAGGCCAACCTGGGCTATGTAGTGTGAAAACTTGTCTCAAAATAAATAAGTAGGGACTTAAGAGATTGCTTAACACTTAAAAGTTGTACAGAGGACACAAGGGTGGTTTCTGGCACCCACGGTAGCAGCAGGATCTCCTGAGATCGGAGTGCCAGGGGATTCCATGCCATCTTCCAGCCTCTGTAGACATCTGCACTCACACGTGCGTGTTGTATACTCTAACCTCGATCCCCCATGTCCTGCCTAGCATTATTCAGTGCTGGGGATCAGAGGGCTTCTCTGAAGGTGGGGCAAGCCTCTATTACCTGAACTTATTCCTAGCCCTCAGCATGATCTTTACACTACGACCAACAAAGGCGTTTGTCTTAGGGTCTGAACAGCTGTGACTAAACACCATGACCAAAAGCGATTTGGAGAGGAAAGGGTTTGTTTCATTCACAATTCCATATAACATCATCCTCAAACGCAACAAGGAACAGGAAGTCAAGCAGGTCAGGCGCCTACAGGGATGCAGAGGCCATGGAGGTGGGGGTGCCTCGCTGGCTCACTCTCCGTTCCCTGCTCTGGCGCCTCCTTACAGAAGCCAGGACCACCTGCTGGAGTGGCCCCACCCACAATGAACAGTCCCCTCCCACACCAACCACTGATTAGGTAAATGCCCTACGGGCTTGCTTGCAGCCTGATCTTTTTGTTTGTCTTGTTTTGTTTTTCCAAACAGGGTTTCTCAGTGGAACAGCCCTGGTTGTTCTTGTACTCAATTTGTAGACGAGGATGGCCTCCCTCTAAAACACAGAGATCCTCCTGCCTCTGCCTTCAGAGTGCTAGGGTTAAAGGCATGCACCACCCCCACAAACAGATTTTAATGAATCCCTCAACTAAAAAAAAAAAAAAAAAAAAAAAAAGAAGAAGAAGAAAAAAAAGTGAGGGTATTTTGTGGTCATTCTCCTAAAATTGATGCATACATTCAATACGATGCTAATAAAAATATTCCAGTCCATTAAAAAGTCACAGGTTCTGTTGTTGTTTGGTTTTGTTGTTTGGTTTGTGTTGTTTGTGTGTGTGTGTGTGTGTACGCATATATTGATAAGCTGATCCCAAAAGTAAGATTCATAAGTCTTTTAAATAATTATTTTTATAAGTGTGTGTGTGTGTGTGTGTGTGTGTGTGTGTGTGTGTGTGTGTGTGTGTTAAACTGCCCCTGCGGGTCTTTGGTGACCTGAGATAGCCAGATGTTGTAAACATCAGAAAGATTTGCAAATGACTGCATTCCGAGGGGTCTTTCATATACAAAACAACCAATCCCAGACCCACTCATGCACCCCGCTTATTGGGCTCTTACTTCCTAAGGCAAGGCGCCCTGTCCCTAACCTGCACTGAGCCGAGTCCGGTGCGACAGCTGCTTAGGCTGGAGCGAGCTGCAGCTGCGCCTACAGCAACTCCACCTGCTTGACTGGTTCACCTTGCTTCTCCCAGCCCTGAAAGCCACAGTAAAAATTCTGCTCTGCCTTATTCCCCCTTCCTCCAGGCTGACTCAGGTACTTTCCCATGTGTCTCCAGGTTGTGTTACTTGCCTCTTTCTTTTAGGTACCGTGAGTCACAGACTATCTTTTCCATAGCCTTTGTGCCCTCATCTGTTGCCTTCATGTACCTGAATGATAATAAAACCTACATTTAAAAAAGAATATGCAGATTTCCCCGGGGAATCCCATGCTGAGAGAAGGAAAAAGCTTGTGCGGCCAGAGGAAGAGCTCTTCTCCCGAGAAGAGATTTCCTAAGAGATTTCCCACAGTTCTAAAGGCTCATTCGACCACTTTGCAGATGACGCTAGAACTGAGGAAGCACCGGGCCACGCCTTGGCCAGCCTGCTTACTTATGCAGATCATTTGTTTCTATTTAAACCTGAACTTCATGTCAGGACCCCAGAGATGAACTTGGGGGTCAGATATCCTCATTGTTCTTCCCGCTGTGGCTACATGGAATAAATCTTACTTCTTTGCTTTTCTCTGTGGTCTCCTGGGGGCAGGTCCGTGAGTGAGCACGTTAAGGTACCTGGGGCCCGGGCTCTGACCCTAACAACTCAGGTAACAGTTTTTCTCTGACCCAGACAACTCGAGTAATAATCACCTGGGAGGAGGATGAGGTCTGAAGGAAGTTCTATCTGGCTAAAAAGCCACTCTCACTTTCCAGTGTATATTGGACGCAAGCATCATGGCCTCTCAGCTCCAGTATTCAGCAATTGAGTTCCGACCCATCTACTGCTTGGCGTTCCTTCTCTAGCCCGTTCCTGAAATAAATCAAGTCAAATGAATTTCACAAGACGATGTAAGTCCTCTGGCCTGGGATGAAGCGTCATTAGCCAGCACCGCCGTCCATCCAACATACTTAGCCCCTGCCATGTTTCCTCAGTTGTCTCCTTTTCAGTTTATGAATTCTCCTCTCCAAGTCCAGAGTCTCCCCAGAGTCCCAGCCCAGCATCTAGATCACTGTTTCAGCATTTTAGATTCCAACAACCCCCAATCTTCCACCCTCCCTCCACCCATCTCTTATTTATTTATTTATTTATTTATTTATTTATTTATTTATTTATTTATTTTTACCCCCCCCCCATAGTTTTGACCCCTCAAATAATGTATCTTGATATCTTGATCATGGTTTCCCTTCCTTTGTCTCTCCCCTCTCCGGTTTCTCCTCACCTCCCTCCATGCAGATAAAGGCCTTTGTGTCTTTTTTTAGATAACAAATAGGCCTGGTGTGTTGGCCTATGACTTTAACCCCAGCACTAGGAAGCCAGAGGCAGGCTGATGTCATTAGTGAGAGGCCAGCCTGGTCTATTAAAGCAAATCCAGGACAGCCGGGGCTACACAGAGAAACCCTATCTTGAAAAAACAAACAAAAGAGTTGATTAATAAAGAGACATGGTATAAAGGAGACAATTTTGGAAGAGGGCTGGGACTGGAGGGGAAAGAATGGGACAAGAGAAAGCAATGTAGGGTGACTATGACCAAAGTATGTTATGTGCGTGTATAAAATATCACAATGTCATTCATTGTTTCATATAGGATATAGCAACAGTGAAAATCAATTAAAATGGTAATTAAATGCCTACATAAATATCTTTTAGGTGTTTTCATATTCTTTTATATTCCTATTTTATGAAATAACACATTTCAAGTAAAAATATGACCAATAAATCGATCAAATAGGTAAATGCTACCTGCTAATCCTAAGGAATTAGAAATTTTAGCCTAAAATTAGAAATTTTAGCTAAAATTTAGGATAACTAGTATCTTTAAGATATGTTATTTTTATTTTAAAATAAACATATATTTATATATAAAAATAATAATAATATGGGGGATGAAAGATGAAATTCAGCTGGGAGAACACCTGTGTAACATACACATAAATCCTTAGGTTCAATCCTCAGCACCAAAAAAGTTTGGTGCAACGGTGCATGCCTGCCACGCCTTGCCAGCACTAGGGAGGGAGGGGAAGGTGTCTGTGTACCATCTAATATGGTACTAGGAACTGACCTCAGATCCTCTGAAAGAGCAGCCAGCATTCTTTCCACTGAGCCATTGCTCTAGTCCCCAGAATATATAGAGATATGTTTCAAATTATCTTTTTATAAACAAATATTTTAAATTATTTTAACTTAAAATATGTTTTAAATTTAATTTATGTGTAAACATTTTTTGCCTGTATCTATGTTGCATTAAGGACAACAGCTGGGAACCACTATGCAATGTAAGTGCTGGGAACAGCCCAGGTCCTCTGCAAAAGAAACAAGTGCTCGTTACCAGCCCTTGGAATAGATAGATAGATAGATAGACAGACAGACAGACAGACAGACAATTTGTTTTTCAAGACAGGGTTTCTCTGTGAACCCCTGGCTGCCCTGGAACTTGCTCTGTAGACCAGGCTAGCCTTGAACTCACAGAGATCTTCCTGCCTCTTCATTCAGCCCCCATTAATGGTGTGCATTAGGGTGCATTTTGGTGGTGGTCCATTTACAAATTTAGAAAAAATAGCAGAGAAACAGTTTTATTTAGAAAATTGTGTGAAGAGACACCATGCTCAAGGCTGGAAAACATTCATTGGGGCTCACAGTTCAGGAATTCAGTTATCATCCAGTCAAGAAGCATGATTCATATAAGCAGACATGATGCCTGAGAGTTCTAATTTTGATCCAGAGGCAACTGAAGGAGACTGTGTTCCACAGTGGACCTCAAAGCCAACTCCCACAGTGATACCCAACAAGGCCACACCTACTCTAACATAGCCACACCCACTCCAGCATAGCCACACCCACTCCAACATAGCCACACCCACTCCAACATAGCCACACCTACTCTAACATAGCCACACCTACTCCAACAAATGGGCCATACATTCAAACACATTAGTCTACGAGGACATTCAAAACCACCACAAACTCTCTGCCTTAACAAACTACAACAAATAAATAAATAAAATAAAATATAAAAGAAATGAAGTAAAGGCATGTGCCACCGATGCCCAGCTAGGTATTTTTTTTTAATTATTTATTTATTATATAGCCTGCATGTATGCCTGCAAACCAGGGCCACCATTGTTGCTTGAACTCAGGACCTCTGGAAGAGCTCTACCACTGAGCTAAATCCCCAACCCCCAGAGACACTTTAAATAAAACAGGAGATTAAAAAAGTGGACTGGAGAGATTGAAAAGGGTCCTGAGTTGTCTTAGTTAGGATCTTACTGCTGTGAAGAGATACTGTGAACAAGGCAACTCTTATAAGGACATTTCATTGGGGGTGGCTTACAGGTTCCGAGGTTCAGTCCATCATCATCAAAGTGGAAGCATGGCAGCATCCAGGCAGGCATGGTGCAGAAGGAACTGACAGTTCTACATCTTCATCGAAGAAAGCCAGGAACAGACTGAGCATCCTCAGGCAGCTAGGAGGAGGGTCTCCAAGCCCACCCCCACAGTGACACACTTCCTCCAACAAGGCCACAGCTTTTTTAAAAGATTTATTTTTTTATTACATATAAGTACACTGTAGCTGTCTTCAGACACACCAGAAGACGGCATATCAGATCCCATTACGGATGGTTGGGACCCACCTTGTGGTTGCTGGGAATTGAACTCAGGACCTCTAGAAGGGAGGTCAGTGCTCTTAACCACTGAGCCATTTCTCCAGCCCTGGTGGCAGCTTCTGAATTAGCTACTTTTCAGTTATGGTGATAAAATACCATGACCCAAGCAACTCATGGAAGAAAAGTTTATATCGGTTTATGGTTCCAGAAGTATATGTTCACTGTGTCGTGGCAGCTATTGGCAGGCATGGTGGCAGGAGCAAGAAACTGGATATCACATCTTAACCACAAAGGCACAGGCAGAAAAAGTGGACTGGAGATGGGGGTGAACACTCAAAGCTCATTCCTACGATATACTTCCCCATAAACTTCCTCAAATAGCACCAGCAACTAGGAACCAAGCAGTTTGATGCTTGAGCCCGTGGGGGACATCTCTCACATAACCACCACACTCTTCGTTCTTCTTTGATGCTACACAGGTAAATGCCCCTCACTGACATCATCATGTGCTTTCTGGGGATTGAACACAGGTTCCCATGCTCTCAGAACAAGCCCTTTGCCAACTGAGTTATCTCTCCAGCTGCAGATAGAAATTCCTTAAAGGACTTGCTGTACTTTCCATCTACGCCATGTGTTAAAGATCCAGTCCTTGTATTGGCACTGTTGGAAGTGGTGGGACGTAGGGGACTAGACTAGGGCCCTGGCGTCCCTGGTGTCTTCTTTTTCACATTTCCAGCCATGGGTGAGCAGTTTTCCTCTGCCACCTGCTTCCCACCCTTACATGCCAGCTCTCCCCAGACCCCACAGCAGCTAACCGATCACAGGCAAAAAGCTAAAAAAACTTGAGCCAAAATAAACCTTTTCTGTTTATAACTTGATTATCTTAGTATTTGTTATAGTATCAAAAAGTCAATCAATACTCCTTTTTTTTTAACTAGCAAGTTAAATACTGTGGTAATAAAATAAACAGGTGCAAAGAGCTGGATGTGGGCTCACATCTGTAACTCAGCACTTTTAAGGCTGGGGCAGGGGAGTTGCTGTAAGTTGGAGGCCAGACCCCCCACCCTACAAGAAAGAAAAACTCAGAGGATGTGGGGATGTTGCTCGTAGTAAAGTGTTTGTCTTTATGTGTGAACCTTGGATTTGTTCCCAAATTAAAAAAAAAATCATAGGAACAGAAGGTTTTATAGAGTCTAAACACACCCACAACATGTCTCTCCCCGCTTCCTCCCTCCCATAGTCCTTCCCCACCTCGCCTCAGTGTCCTGAGAGGACAGCTGTGTGCCATGGTGCCAGCGGTGCTCAGTAAGACAAAGCGGTGCCCTTGTTTTGAACTTGTATGTTTTAATCAAAGAAGAAATTCAGAAATATGTCTGTATGTAAAAATGTATGTGTGAGCTTCCGCATGACCCTAAGGTTTTATATATAGATAATTATATGTGTGTGTGCATGTGTGTGTGAATATATCTACTTATTATAACCTATAAGCTTATAATACACACACACACACACACACACACACACACACACACACACGCATGGGGAATTTATATATAACCTCTGAAGTTGTGTGTGTGTGTGTATGTGTGTGTGGTGTGGTGTGGTGTATGTGTAGTATGTATATGTGTGGTATGTATGTGTGTGAGTGTGGTATATATATGTATCCAATAGACTAGGCTGGCCCACCAGTGAGCTTTAGGGACCTACCTGACTCTAGCCTTTCCATACATACAAGACTGGGATTGCAGCCTAGTGTTGCCAAACCTAACTTGAACAAAAACAAAAAGAGTTATTTTCATTTTAAATGCTGTGTGTGTGTCTGTGTATATGTGTCTGTGTGTGTGTGTGTGTGTGTGCACATCTGTGCACATAAATTTGGGAACCAGAGAAGATGTTGGATCTCCTGGAGCTGGAATTACAGCTCTCTGATGTGGGTGCTAGGAACTGAACTCAGGTCCTCTGCAGAAACAATAAGCTTTCTTAATGCCAACCTTTCTTCCTGGTGCCCTTTTTACAGGAATAATACTAGGGATCTAAACTAAGGTCTTCGAGTCTGTGTGGCAAGCATTCTACCACTGGCACATCCTCCAGCCCCTAACTGGGGTAACTCTTTCTGAAGGAGTATTTCTCCGAGATATCACAAAACTTTCCCACATGTGACTCCAGGCTGAGGAAGTGTGCGTGTTCGGCAGAAGGCCTTTGCATAGCACACATCTGTTCCCTACAGACCTTCTGTGACAGTAGATATTTCCAGTTATGTCCTTTCATCTTTTTTCCAAATATCAAGTTAAATAATTTTAGGGTTGGCTGAAGATTGGAACAAGAGCACACCGCCATTTGTTCTGAGTGGTAAAGGGGTTTTCCAAACGTCTATAAAAGCTGTGACAAACCATCCCAGTAAATATTGAGTATGAAATATTCTTTACAGTTTTTTAAAGATTTACTCATTTATTATATAAGTACACTGTAGCTGTCTTCAGACACACCAGAAGAGGGCATCGGATCTCTTTACAGATGGTTGTGAGCCACCATGTGGTTGCTGGGAATTGAACTCTGGACCTCTGGAAGAGTAGTCGGGTGCTCTTAACCACTGAGCCATCTCTCCAGCCCTATTCTTTATATTTTAAAGGTCAAGTTGAGCAATTACCCCCCCACGCCCCTGGGTGAGCTGAAAGACACGAGGATCTGAGCTAGCTTGCCTCTGGTTCTGCGAGTTACACCACGAGTCTGAAAGGGAAATGGTTTCTTCATTTTTAAGACAAGAAGACAGAGTCAGAAACGTCCTATGTGGTCCTAACTTTTCAAACAAGGCTGCTGTAAAGGGCACCTGGTCCAGCTGGGGATGACAATTCATCACAACGTTATGGGTCGGGAGGGTCAGGGCAGAGTTAAGAGCACTGGATGCTCTTCCGGAACCCCCTGATTCGGTTCCCAGCACCCACGCACGTGGCAGCTGGAGTCCTCTGAAACCGCAGTCCCAGGGAATCCGGCGCCCTCTCCTGCCTCTGCAAAAGCACATAATACATGTGGTACACAAACACGTGCAGGCAAAATGCCGATACGCAAAACAGGAAATGCAATTTAAACAGAGACAGAAATGTCTTATTTTGCTATGTTCTTCCAGCAAACGAGCGTCCCTTCCCTGGGGAATGAGCATCCCTTCCCTGGGGCTTTCTGACTTCCCAGCTCGTTTGTATTATTGTTGTTTGCACAATTGGACATGATTTATTTCCCCTGTTTGATTGAGCAGATGGTGCCTCCGCACTCTTCTCCCATCGAAATGTGAAATTATTCCAGCATTTTGAAATGGGACCCATCCCGTAGACACATGCACATGCGCTTTGATAAAAAGAGTCAGCTTAGCCAGACGGTGGCAGCGGCTCATGCCTTCAAATCCCAGCACTCAGGAGACAGAGGCAGGAGGATCGCTGTGAGTTTGAGGCCAGCCTGGTCTACACAGTGAGTTCTAGGACAGCCAAAGCTACACAGAGGAACTCTGTCTCAAAAAATAAAATACAATTAAACAGAAAAAAAAGTTAGCTTTTTCTGGAGGGCCCAAAGGTTAACCAAATTCTGGCAGTGACCTACCGGTTCTCTCTCCACATTCGTTTGTTTTGTTTGCCTTTCCCTCTCGACTCCTTTCAGTCCACCAAAGTTCACTCTACTCTCTGAGTGTATTTTACTCTATACCTTATTCTGA
>NC_046159.1:93015331-93109307 GCF_011064425.1 Rattus rattus | reverse complement strand
GGGGGGGGCAGTGTCTGAAAAGTGTTTAATAAAGGTTGGAGGGGAAGAGGCTCGGCGTGCGTTTGAATGCTAGCCCAAAGGAAGCAAAGGGCAAGGGCAAGGCCGAGGGCGAGGCAAAAGGAGAGGTTGTGGCAAAGGGGGCGATGGGGAGAGCCAAAGAGTGTATGGTGTGGTCGGGACGCTGGGCCTCTTCCCCGCAGTAGGCGCGAGGGAGGTTGCACATAACGGGTCGGGGGCGGGCGTGGTGTGCCAGGAGAAGGCGCGAGGTTTTCGTGGTCTGTTTCCAGCGCGTTTGTTTGTTGGTGGGGCAAAGGGAGGCGAGGCGAGCTACCGGTAAGGGCGCGAGGGTCCCGGTGCTGTGTGTTGGTGTGTGTTGTGGCGCGCGTTTGTGGGTTTTGTGTCGAGAGGCTGTTGTTAGGTATGGAGGGAGTGGAGGAGGAGGGTGTTGTTGGTGCCAGTGTGTGAATGCACTGTGGGGTGGGTGGCGGTGTTGGTGTTGGTGTTTGAGGGTGTGTGAGGAGCAAGTGGGCACGGTGTGTGAATAAGAGTGGAAAGAAGAGGAGGAAGAGGAGTTTGAGCGCAGGCCGGTGTTTTTGTCAAGTGTGAGGAAAGAGCGAGGAGCGTAGGGTGAAAAAAATGTGTAGCCCAGGCTGGCCTCGAACTCGTGATCCTCCTGCCTCTGCCTCCTTCAGCAAATCCTACCGGCGTGCGCCACCACAACCGGCGAGAGCTCGCCGACACAACGACCTACTCGAACCTCACCCACCGTGACGAAACACCACCCGACACGCCTCCACAGTCACACCCGCCCACTGCCCAGCCACCAGCGCCCCAACCTCACCCCACACCGCCCTCACTCGCAACGCACGCCGACACACACACACACACACACACACACACACGACACACCACAACGACAACCATAACTACGTCTCCTTACCCACGACCACAACAATGCTCCCTCCCTACGCCCGCCGAACCCTCTTCCCTCTCTCACTCACTCATTCCCTGCCTTGCACCACCGGCCTGACACTGGAACCAGAAGGCGCACCGGCCATGCCCTGTAATAAGTTGGCTTGCTCTCAGAGCATGGCCTTCTCTAGCTGGCTACTGTCCCTCCACAGCAAGACCAATACCTCATTCTCCTTGGCTTTCGTCTACATAGGCACTATTCCTTCCGGGAGCTCAAGCCTTCCCTGACGGTTCTCCTCCCCTCCTCAAGTCCTCTGGGAGGCTCAGCTTCAGCGCGAGCCTTGGTCCTCCAACCAAGTGCATCCCTGTATCTGTTGTTTCAGGATTACCTCTCCTCACCTAGTGGATGCGGCCTGGGTTGCCTGGCTGCACCGCTGAGGGTTTCAGGGTACCGGGAAGTTTTTGCGAGTCAGGGAGGCAGAGGGGGTGTCCAGGACCAGAACCACCCAGCTAGGTACGACCAGACCAGACCAGACCAGCAAGCACCCGGTGACACCCTGTGGAAGACATTACTCACTCTTCCCCTACTCCCCTAACCTACATTTCCAAAACCACGACACTCTCCTCACAGATATCCCCAAGTTATGCATGAGGTGAGAAGCCCATAGACAACGCAGGGGCTTCTTCCCAACCCGGCCCTGCTTCATGACAGAAGCACACGGGAAACACCTTCTTCTTCTGACTGACACATCCCTGGCACCATGCTTTTCTCTGCTGAACACCTCCATTTCAGCTGACCCTCCACCAAAGACTTTTAGACTGAGAAGTCCTGGACAGAATTGTGATATCACCATTTTCGGCAAGAATAGAAATCAGAAGTTCAAGGATAGTCAGGAACTAGGAGAAAGAGAAAGCAGAAAGACATCGAGAGACACCACCAGACACCCACATGGACACACAGACAGGCACACAGACAGACAGATTGACAGACGGACAGACTAGAGACAGAGAAAGACACAGCAAAGACATACAGGGCTAGAGAGTAGTAAAGAAAAGCAACAGAATGAGAAATGAGAGATAGAGACAGGCAAGGACAGGCAGATAGAGACAGAGACCGAGAGAGACACAGAGACAGTGATTTGGCAAAGAGTGAAGGGTTTGGGGGTGACCAGTGCAGGCAGAAGGCAGAGGCTGGGGACATCATCTAAAAGTCTATTCTAACTGGGTCTATCGTGCCTCTGTAAGATACAGTCTGGCGAAAACTGTGCAGACTGAGGCCTTAAATCAAAACCAAAGCAAAGCAAACAGAACCTGGTGAAATATAAATATGAGAGTTGCAGAAAGGTGAAGAGTCACAGGAAGAGCTGGAAGAAAGGAGGTGCGAGAATCTGGTGGCTTGTGATGAGGAGATGGCTGAGGAGGAAGAAAGAGGAGCAGGGTTGAAAGGAAGAGGAGAGGAAGAGAGAGCACTAGGCAGAAAGGCTGGTCTGCTGCCTTTGCCTCTTCCCTCTTCTGCTCCTTCTCAGAGAAGGATGGCCTGGAAACTGGGAAGACACACAACTCTGATCTTCTTTCTTCCCTTTCTGGAAGGCCTGGACTTTGGGGCACAAGACCACCCTGCACACAGTCAGTCTCCAGGGCCAGGAGCCATCACCTACACTTTGACCCATAGAGACCCCACAGTGGAGCCCAACACCCAGGTGGAATGGGACTGGCCATGCCAGCCTTGCAGAAGAGCTGCAGTGGGCAAGCGAGCCTTCTGGAATCGACCCCCCGGACCCCCAGACCCTGGCCACCAGGCCCACAGGCCCACCAGTCTCCAGCACTCCCCACCCCACCCCCCCAAACTCCCAACCTCCACCCCCTCTACCCCAGCTCACATTGTGCTGGCCTTTAGCGAGTGTATGCCTGCATACTGCCCAGCATCCAGGCAGTGAGTTTGAAAAGTGTGAAGAAATGCAGAGGACTGTAGGAGGAAAACATGTATCCCAGCAGGCTGGTCTAGAATGTTGTGCTATCCTGCCCCTCTACAACTTACTAGTTTCTCAGGAGTTTCCTGCTCTTAGCCGACTTTTTTCCAGTTTTCGAGGCCAGAGTTGGAGTACCTAGGATATGTGTGGTCATTTTTTTTCTGTCTTTGCCTTCATGTTCATCTTCCTGACTGGTCCCTCTCTGCAGCTAGTTTGTCAGTATCAAAGCTGATCCCTCTAGTGTCTGGTTGAACTCTGGCCTTTAGAGTGTTTTCCTGAGTGGTCACAGTTGTATCTGTCTCCAGGGAAGAGAGAGGTCCCCAAGTCTTCAATGGAGCAGTATCTGATGATACCCAGAGAAGAAAAATCAGGAAGACACATCAGGATGCAGTAGTTTTAGGCTTAGAAATCATGAATGAATACCTGCCCTGGCCTTGCTGCAGGGAAAGCTGCCATGTGCCTGACAGCCCAGTGTATTTTCCTGTGCTGTGGAAGAGGTGGAACTAGAGATGGGATGGTGGTGAGAAACAGGCCCACATGAGGAAAGTGAGCAGCCACCTGAGGATCATGGTGCTGTCTGGGCCCTGGCCACTGCCAATGGCCGTGTTGGGTCCTTGGCTCCACATCATCTGGATCTGTGTTGATATCTGTGACCCAGGTTGCCACAGAAGGCCATTCAGATACCTGTGATCGGGGTTGTCATCTGAAGTCATGGTGATGTCCAGTCTCAGTTGCCCGCTGGAGGCCATGTTTGGGTCTGTGGTTTTACTGGAACAAGCGTCTGCATTGATATCCCAGGCTCATGTCACCACCAAATGCCTTATGGATTTCTGTGATCTGAGTTGCTGTCTGAAGCCATGTTGAAGTCAGAGCACAAAGTTGAGCTGGCTGGGACCCCTCCATGCCCATTGCATATGGAGACCAGGTATAGTCTTTTCTGGAGTGTCCTGGGAGTGGTGGCCCCATGCCTCAATGGCTTTTGGAGAGTTGACCTTGCCCCTCACAGGGGTTGTATAAGTAGGGGAGTCTCATGGGAGACCTGGGTTGATCAATTCAGCTGCCATCCAGGCCCAGGTCAAGAACCTTGAATTGCCCTGTCTATGAGTGAGTGAAGGTTGGGTTCTGCAAAACAATAGTGGCAGGATCTCCATGACAACTGGACAACAGGATAACCAAGAGGAGTCTCAGTAAGGGTCCATTATTGATGGTATAGCAGATGCAGAGGCCTTGAACCAGAACAATGATTCGCTGCACTGGGCATTTGCAAGGTAGGCTGTTTGTGCTGAACGGTGTACTGAGTTACACACCAAAGCTCCCAATGCCACTGTTACTAACACACATGTGACATTAGAGAGTCGACAAACACAGAGTAGTACAGGACCAGAGTGGTACAGGACCAGAGTGGTACAGGACCAGAATGGTACAGGACCAGTACAGACCTGGAGATGTGACAGCTATGACTTGTTGTGGTAATTGTTTTTAAAATGGGGTCTTTTATCCCGCACTAGTGCTGGCACCATAGGGCCACATGGCATCTGCAGGATGCCTTTATGTCAGCGGTGGCCGGTTCCAGTGTGGCACTACACCACGTTACTATCCTCTAGCCCCAGGGAAGTCTCCTGGCCCCCATTGCTAGCTGCTCTTTCCTAACTGTCTCTCTGCCAGCAAGGAACTCTCTGGTCCCAGCTACCTGGTAAAATCAGGACACTAGAGGTCCAGCAGCAGCTGACCTATCTCAGCTCCCTGTCTTGAACTCTGCCTGCATGCCCAGCAACTGCCCACTGGTGGTTAAAGTATAAACTCCCAACAACCTGTTAAAATCAAGACTGGATAAGCTATAATTTAGGAATCAGATTTATATATTAAATTCTCAATCCACGATACGTCCACACAATAAACTCACAACCAATTGATAAAGATATAAACTACCCACCTTGATAAGATAAATTGACCTACAGAAATCCATTCCTTAAGAAATATAACGACCTATGGCCATTTAAGGCCACCCAGATCTGGGTAGTCCTTCTCTGTCTCCATCTTGATTCTTCTTTCTTCTTCTCTCCCGCCTTACAAAAACTTTGTCCCTGCCTTACTTTTTACTCCAATCATGGGCCTTGACCTAACTTGTGCCAGCCCTCACCTGCATACAAACATCAACCTGCAATGACTGGTATGAGAGAAGGCTGCAATTAATAAACAAGCAGGTCGTTGCCCAAAGGGGCCAGCAAGATAGCTTGTCTGTTCGTTGTTTATTTTAATTTTTAATTTTCTTTTGGGGGGAGGTAACAAGGGTGAAGAGGTGGATATGGAAGGACTGGAAATAAGTGGGACAGGGGTGTATGACATGAACGCCCCAAAGAATCAATAAAAAAGTGTTCAAAAAATGGTTAAAAGCAAAAATAAAAACTGGACAAAATGTTAGAAACAGAGGAAAGCAGAAGTGACAAATGCAAAATAATTTTAACAGTGAAGATGGAAATTTAAGAAATTGAACAAAACAAAAAGTCAAGAGAATAGAAAGGAGATAAGTTCATTATATTTTATCCTTCTAGTGGGTCTCTATGCACAGCAGTATCTGTTTTAGCTTATACATTGTATTTGTCTAGATATCACAGTGATCTTTTTGCCACTTCCTTCATGGGACTGGGATTAAAAACATGTCCACAAAATCCTTGTTTCCTTCTTTAATTTTATGTGTATACTAACTTACTTGAATTCTTTTTTTTCTTGAATTCCATTTTAAATTAAGTAGTGTGTGTGTGCGTGTGTGTGTGTGTGTGTGTGTGTGTGTGTGTGTGTGTGTCTGTGTGTGTGTGTGTGGTTTCTATGTCTGTCTTTCAGCTTATATTAATGTATAGTTAAAGGACTGGGAGGAATTTTTTTTCCTCCACCATTGGTATCTTGGTGTTAGCACTCTGGTTGTTATGCTACACTACTTGTCCATTAATTGCTGAGCCATGTGCTAGCCTCTGACTTTAGAATAGAACTTCTCTAAACAGTAGGACTACTATTCCAGAAGAGTGCTAAGAATATCATATTAATAATTTTAGGAAAATGTCAAAATTTTGTGCTTTATATATCTTTGGTTTTCATTGCTTATTTTTTATTGTTTGTTAAACATGGATGGCTTCTGAAGGAAACGGCAAGAAAATTCGTACTTTTTCTCCTCTGGTAGAGTTCCTATTTCAGCTGAGTGAGAAGCTTTGACCTCAAGTTCATTTTTGTCCCCTGTACTGTTGAGTTGACAAAAGCCAGTATCTTCCCAAGCTGCCATGCTAACTCCGTTTCTCTCATTCTCAAGTAAATGCGTTTCTCAGTCGTCACATGCTCAGCTTCCTCTTGATTTAAAATTTACTTTCTTATTTCACCACTTTTAATACTCTCAGGATTCCTGCAATTGTAGCGGTGCGGGGGCGCCGCGGCGTGCTATTTTGCATATAAATTACCCAGGATGCTTTGAGCCAGAAGGTAAACGGAAGCCCTGTAAGTTCATTGAATTGGAAATATATTTTTCTTATAAATTAAATAATTTTCCGTGTTTTTATTCTTACGTGTGAGGCTCATATTTGGAATACGTGCACATATTTTTTAAGTTTGTTTCCGTAATCCACCATGACTTATAAAGGATCAATATTGTAAAGCTTATATATCTACAACCACAGAAACAACTTTCGGTTGGTCCGCGAGTAGTGGTGTTTACAACTAATTGATCACAACCAGTTACAGATTTCTTTGTTCCTTCTCCACTCCCACTGCTTCACTTGACCAGCCTTTTGTTGGATGAACTGTTAATACCGGTTCTTTCCTGTCCGTGGACAACCATTTTTTTAATCACTTTAAGAAATAGTTATATTGAAAAGGAAATATTTATGTCAGATCCTCCTGTTTACTGAAAGCCTTAGGTTTATGTGTCAGAATGACCCATATTCATGCACCTCCCTGTCCCCAGTGTCAAAGAGAGGGCAAAACAGAGCAAACTGTAGAGCAAAATTTGCAGGTTGCAAAGTCATGTGCATATTGGTTTGCTTTCACTCCACATAGGAAATCAGTGTGTCTTCTGCATAAGTCTATTTTGAAGCCAAGTTAAAAAGATGAGGGAGGAAATGTGCAAGGCTGTTAACCTAGAAATAATTCTCCTTTCTAAATAGCAGGGAAACTGTGGTTTCCTTCTTTATTTCTTGGACTCTGATTCATGACCTTGGCGTCTTCCAAGCTTTTCTTTTAAAATGTTAACATCGTGAGACTGAAACAAAATTCCACTTCTGTTCTGAAATGATTGGCTTTTGCAAATCAGAATTCTTGTTTCAAGCTATTTTGTGTGCAACAATAGCAGGATATCTACTGTGCAACATTTGGGACATAATTATACTAAACATACTATTATTAACTGAAATGCAGACTCAGCTGGTGCGTAGTCTGAATGTGACCCTTTTTACCTTTGTGCATTGGAATCTTAGTCGCCAGTGGGAGAGTGTTGTGTATTGGGAGGAGTCCTGGGTATTTAGACTTTGAGACTTCTATTTCCTTGGATTGCTAGTGACTCTATTAAAAGAGCTCCAAGCAAAAGGTTCTCTCTCTTTTACCGTGCGAGCACACAGACTCCATCTACCTTTTGTCTTTCCAGCAGCTGCTCTGTGAGAACCCAGAAAACACATGTCAGATGTCCCGCTTTCATTTAGTACTAGAAAGTTATATTCACATAAATTATCCAATCTAGATATTCTGCTAAAGTGACATAAGACACACACACACACACACACACACACACACACACACACACACAAAAGGTATGCATCTTGTATTTTATCTGTTGCCCCTGTCTTAGTCTGGGTATGGATGGTGTCACATACCTTTGATCCAGCCTTTGGGGTGCAGAAGCAGACTGATCTCTGAATTTCAGGTCTGATCTGCATAGCAATTTCCTTCTTAGCAAGGGCAACCAATTAAATCAACACAAAGTTCTTTACTTTTCAGAGTTAGCATATTATATTATATTTTGGGGTGACTGGATAATGTTATTGCAATGGCCACTCAATGTTTTATGGACATCATTATCTGATTTGTTATCAAGTCTAAAGGGATTATGCACTCCCAAATGTTACAAATTAGCTACTCAGTGACAGCAGCTAAAGTCACAATCTGCTACCTGCCAAGTGTCTGGAGTTTCCACTGTCCTAGAAGTTGCATATTTTCCCTATGCAGGCAGGTCTCTCCCACCCTAAGTGTCTCTGTTTGTCTTTGTCTTTCTCTGTCTACCCCCACCCCTCCGTGTCCGCATAAGGAGATGGCCTTTCGCTCTCCTTCTCTCTCCAATTATCCTGTTGCGTTAGATTTGTTGTATAGCGTGACCTCTTAGTGACACACCTTGGACCTGGATGGCTAAAGGTACCTTTTCACCACTTTATCTTAACACCAACACCTGAAAATTTCATTGCTCTTAATATTTTAGTGTCCCCTCTAACACACACACACACACACACACACACACACACACACACACACCGGCAGTAAAAAGAGCTATTGAAGAAGAGGTTGTTACAGATCGTGAGTTACCAGTGTAGTCTCTCAGAATCATAGTTTCTCATTTGTCCTACTAACCTCACTAGATTGCAAATAATATTAGATTATGGAAGTAACACGAAGGTATTCTATACCTGATAAAGAAAAATACAGTTATAAAGATTTTTCTGACTTTAGCTGGCACAATTATTTTCTCACAATCATCGTCCTTTGTTAATTGTTAATTGATCATACAGCCATTAGCCAGCTTTCCTTTTGATACAGTCTAGGGGGTTTTGTTCTCTGCCAGCTAGAGAATTATAAGGCAGGAAATGTCCTTAGCCCCACAGTGGCATCACAGAAATCTCAAATACCTCAGACAGCAGCAAACAAAATAAACAGTTGACAAAAGGAGTTTGTTAAAGTTAAGAAGCCACAGACACACAGCAGACACACACAGCAGACACACACAGCAGAAAAAGGGCTGTTGCTGTTGTTGGTTTGGTTTGCGGGGAAGGTACTGTTTTGTTTTGTTTTATTAGTCTCTGAAGACTTAATTTGGGTTAATCAGTTTAAAGAAAGATGTCCTCAGGAATGCTACTGGTGGAATTCAAGTGCTTAAAAGGCCTTTGCTTTAAGTTGCCAGGCTTTTGTCTTAGTCAGGAGGAGGAGGGAAAAGCTGGCCATCTTGGAAATTCACCACCTTTATTAGCTAGCCATGGCTCCTTACCCTATCTGTCTGTCTGCCCCCTAGGAAGTCCGTGGAACTTACTTTGTCAAGGTGTATGTATCCTTTCAAGCATATGAAAACGGAAGAAACATGTGGAAAATTCAACAGACTCTCTTATGTTTCACATTTTTTTTTCTTTTTCTCCGGAGCTGAGGACCGAACCAGGGCCTTACGCTTGCTAGGCAAGCGCTCTACCACTGAGCTAAATACCCAACCCCCAGATTTTTTTCTTTTATTTAGCATGCATGTGTGTATACAACTTACAGTTCTCCTTATGAATGTGGAGGGGGATGGAAGTCAGGTTGCCAGGCGTCGTGTGTGTGTGTGTGTGTGTGTGTGTGTGTGTGTGTGTGTGTGTGTGTGTGTTTAAACCAGCTCTCCTTTCTCCTTCTCTAATCCAGTCTTCAAATGCTTTGATTCTAAAAAGCCATGGTGCTCTCTGAGGTACTTTAGTTAAATACACCCCTGTGGTAGTCCCACTGTCAGCAATATACAAACATACAGTTCCGTGGTGTCATTTTCAGCAGCCTGAGGATAGAGTGAGAGTTAGACAGACTCCAAGTAGGCAGGCAGATAGGGAGAGGGACTGTGGCTAGGTATAAAGGGAGCAAATTTCCAAGATAACCAGTTCCTTGCTCAACCGCCTGACTTGAAGAAAAGTCTGGCTGTTTTTGTTTCTGACAGGCAGGCCCCCTGATGATGAACTGGCTCAACAAGTTCAAGACCGGCCAGATCAGGACGAATCAAACACAAAGTTGCAGACCAATCAATCAACCATCCTATCCTCAAACTGACCGACCCTCTAGAAGGGGAGGAAGAACCTTCAGAGGCTTTAAAACCTTCAGGCCTCGGTTGCTGGCTCTCTGAGTCCTGCCGTTTTGCACTGATTGTTGGCAGCATATGCCCGTTTCTTCACCCTAGTAAACGCCTTCCTTCATCTGCCTGAGATGCTTCAGATTTCTCAGGGGCTACCTGTTTCGTTTCAGATTTTCCTGCCTTTTTTTTTTTTTTTTTTTTTAATTTTCCTGCTTTTTAATCCTTTAACTGGCAGAGAAAATGGACCTGATCAAGACCCCTAGACTGTATCATTTCTAGAGTATATTAAAGAGTTCCCTTAGTCTTTTAGAGACTGCAACTCAAGTCAAACTAAGTCAATGAAGAAACAAGTTTCAGGATAAGTCAGTATAAATCACAACTGGAGGTTTTATTATGGATCTTTTAATACAGACGTATTAAAAGATGCTCAGTAAAAAAACAAAACAAAAACAAAAAAGACATACTCAAGTGTAGGTAAGGGCTTCTAAAGGGAGGGTCAAATCTTATTAGCGTTAGCTACATACAGACCATTTTGGTTTCTCTTGAGTTATGCTTGAAAAGTTTGCTAAGAAACCTTTTTGCTTTCTTATTTATTATGTTTAGAGTGTTCTGTCTGCGTGTATGCCTGAAGGCCAGAAGAGGGCACCAGGTCTTGTTATATATGGTTATGAGCCATCATGTAGTTACTGAGAACCGAACTCAGTGCTCTTAACCTCTGAGCCACCTCTCCAGCCTTTTCTCTTTCTTTTGATAAGATTATTAGGAGGCTCTAGCAATAAAATTATATTCTGTTAAAGACCAAAGCCATTTAGCATTTAGTACATATCTGTAAAGGGGGTTTCTGATAAGATTCCCTAGAAAATTGCAGGTTTACAGTTGGGAGGGAGAAGGCCTGGAGCAGTTATTAATTGTGAAATCTTCCTTGTCTGCTAGCAAGAGGCTTCAATAGCAATCGAGGGTGAGGGGCTCCTCTCCTTTCTAACTTCTCCATACTTTTCTGTCTGTACCTCAGTAAAGATAATTCCACAATCATATTACATGGGACCTTGCTTCCAGCTTTCTCAAGGCTGTCAAAAACCTCTGGGTGCAATTCAGGTCTTCAAGTGTCCCTTACAGATGTCTCTGAAGCTTCTTTTGGTATCCCCACAAGGAACTTGGCCTTCTTCCATATTGTTCTATACTTTCAGACTCTTTGACTTGATTTTCTTCCTCCAAAAAGCTTCCTTTCTGAGACATGTATTTTTATAGTTCTGCCTTAAAATATGACACGATTATCAACTTTAAATATCCCTTAATCTTGTTTAAGTCTTATTAAATATCAGTCTTTGACCCTACTGATACTACTTTAAAATTCTTAAATGTCTGCAAAGCTTTTCATTTTGCTCTTTACTTTTCCTAAATGATTCAACTATTGTAGAAACTAAATGAAGCAACTCTTACCTTAAAAAGTGAGCAGGAAGGTGACTACTCATAGTCACCCAGTCTCCTACCTTTGCTATCTTGGGACATGTAATGTCTTTGTCAATTGTTGCTATTGTATGTCTGTTTACTAATCTTGGTCTGTGGTTGGTTTCAACAAATTCCTTTTGTTATCTGTCTTATAGCTGAACAATCATGGAGTATTTTCATGTATGCCTCAACGATATCATAAATATAATGCCATGACTAGTGCAATGTTAAGATTAGAAAAATTGTCCCCAGCTCCAGAAAAAGAAAGAGAAAAAGAAAAAGAAAAAAAATATTAGAAGACACGTTTCAAAAGAAGACTAGTCAAGTGCAGTAGTGAGAAGGGGGGAAAGTGTAGAACAGGAGTTCAATCTGTAACTGACTGTGAACAATCAATTGAGATAACTCACTACCTTCGGACCAGCCAGGATCACTCTGCTCATTCTGAGCTAATTAAAGCCCAATTTATTCATTACCTTTTAGTTATGGTAATTTTTCTGTTGGGAGGGAATTGTATATGTAATTTACATTCAAAATATAAATGTTATGTTCATATGTAAAACTCTGGAAGTATTTGATCATTAATATACTTGGTGACTATTAGCCATAAAGACTTGAAACTGATGATTTTGCTGAGCATCTTGGGAAAGACATGCAAATTTAGCATTCCGTCACTAGGGCGTTTCTCCTGGCCTGTGAAAGGTTCAGCGTCGTGCATTCCCAGATGACGTAGGGCAGATGGCCTCCTTTGTTGGTGTGGGTCTGCCAGGATCGGTCTTCCACTGGGGAGGAAGCTTCACTGGGCAGACCCTCGAGCTTTTTGCTCTAACTCCTTCAGCAGAACTGTGTGCCCTAAAACTAACCACTTTCCCGCGTGGGTAGTCTGCTTCCAGAATTACCACTACCTGCCCCTCCCCAAGCCCCATGTGACCAAACCCAAATAAAACAGGCCCCACCAAACCAGAGCAAGGCTAAATACCCGGGCACCTTGGATGCTTCTGAGGATTTAAAAGTTGATAAGGTCAGAAGGCAGAAACAAGACAGAAGCCAAGGCAAATGGAATCAATTGGGGGCGTGGGGGCGACACAGAGAGGGACAGGGACAGAGAGATACAGAGAGAGAAAGAGCTCTAAAAGATCGGAGGTTCATCTGGATGCAAAAATTAGCCAACTGGACAGTAGGGGAATTTTGGAGCGAGGACAGAGTTGTAATGAAACAGGCTGAAAATTGTCAGATTGCATCGGTCATTCCAAATGGCAACACCATAAACGAAGAAGGTTAGTGACTCCTGTCTTATAACGTAGACTCTGTTGTTACAAATGTCCTTTTCCCAGAAATGTCCTTGGGACTCTTCAAACACCTACCTCAGCCAGAAACGGAAAACAGTGTTTCTTAGTCCAGTTAGGTGATGTCAGCAAACTTGTCCCATTTCCTGGAGACACAACATCCTTCATCTATCTTTACTTCCCTCCCAGGCTCTGCTCTCCGCTGACCCTCCTGAAACTTTCTAAGACCCTTCATGGTGCTCTGCAGTCAACGCTACAGTTTGCTTAATAAACCTCACTGCTCCGAAGCAGTCACAAATAAACCGTTCGCCTGAAGGGTGGTCTCTGCCTCTCTTGAACCCCCACCCTATCTAAAAACTCAACAAAATCGACAGGGAAAACATGAATGAATTTATAAAAATGATTTATTCAGGTGGGGCATGGTGACAGTCTCCATTGGTCCAGCATCTGAGGGAGAGAGAGAGAGAGAGAGAGAGGGAAAGAGGCAAGCAGATCTCTGTGAGTTTGAGGCCAGTGTAGGGATTTTCAGGCCATCCAGGACTTTTTAATGAGAGCTTGTTTCAAAATAATAATACTAATGCATTATTTATTTATTTATTTATTTATTTATTTATTTATTTATTTAATTTAAGATCCATGTAGTAACAGGCAACCTGTTCTTTGCTGGGCTGCTGGGCTTTCCCTGGTAGTGGTAATGAAGCCCGCCATACCCATCTTCTTCCCTTATGTCTAATCTGTAACGCCCTATCCTCACCAGCATCTAAATTCTAGGGAGGCACGGTCACTGAATCTTCTTCCTTTGCCCAACACAATTTTTCGCTTGCAAAATCAGTGTGTTAACAGAGACTTGGGAGAGTAGGGGCTGAGGGAGCCAAAAAAAAAAAAAAAAAAAAAAAAAATGAGCAAGTTTCTCTACTAGAACTCCTTCAAAGCTTCTCCAGCCTTGGGAATCAGCTTCTCTGAGGGCAGGATCTTTCGCCTGTTGCCCCATGAAATCCCCAAGAGAATGTCTCATTGCAAAAATAGGTAATGCTTTTAAATGGAGCAGTCTCACTTGGACAGTGGTTGTGTGTGCATTTAATCCCAGCACTTGGGGACAGAGACAGGCAGTCCTCTGAGTTTGAGGCCAGCCTTGTCACCACAGGGAGACTCTGGGACTGCGGGGCAGTTTCTACCCCATTTCCCTATGTCCAAGCTTGATAAACCATCTCCCCACCAGTATCAGCATTTTAATAGAAGGAGCAGGGAGCAGAACCTGAGGGGCTGGGGCCATTAGAATGTCAGATCCAATTTGCTTCTGATGAAAAAATCTTCTTCATTGTGCAAACAGCTCTCTGAGGACCTTGGGAAAGCAGAATTGCAGATTATATGGTACAGGCAGGTGCTCAATAAACATGTTGAAGGAATGAATGCATAAGTGAGGTTGAGGGATGTATTCATTATTTTTTCTTTTGTTGCTATGATAAACTACCATGGCTAACACAGATTACAAAAGAATGGTTTATTTTGGCTTATGTTATAGGGGGCTAAGAGTAGTCCCTCATGGCTGGTTCATTCACACTGCTTTGTGGGTGGAGCTTGAAAACATTATGCTATGAAAACCTGATACAAAGGACATGTGTTGAATGAAATTGTGTGCATTTCTGTGAAATATCCAGCATAAGCAAAGCAGAATGGAGATTGGTGGCAGAAATGGCAATTGTATAGCACTGAAAATTTACTGAATAAATGTCCCTGAGTTGTATGCCTAAAAACTCTTCATTTGGGACTGGCAAGATGGCTTAGCAGGTAAAAGTGAAAGCCCAATGACTTGAGCTCAATAATCCAACAAAAGAAGAGAGACTCCTGACATATTTCCTGGGGTACTGGCTGGTTTTATGTGTCAACCTGACACAAGCTGATGTTGTCACAGAGAAAGGAACCTCAGTTGAGGAAATGCCTCCATGAGATCCAGCTTTAAGGCATTTTCTCAATTAGTGATCAAGGGTTTGAGGGCCCAATGTGAGAGGTGCCATCCCTAGGCTGATAGTCTTGGGTTCTATAATAGAGCAAGCCAGTAAGTAACATCTTTCCATGGCCTCTGCATCAACTCTTGCTTCCTGCCCTGTGTGAGTTCTGGTCCTGACTTCCTTTGCTGATGAACAGCAATGTGGAAGTGTAGGCTGAATAAACCCTTTCCTCCCCAACTTACTTCTTGGTCATGATGTTTGTGCAGGAATAAAACCCTGACTAAGACAAATTGGTACCAGCATAATGGGATATTCCTGTGACATCTTGACCATACTTTGCGGAGGACTGTGGAAGGATTTTGGAACTTTGAGCTAGAAAGGCTATTGGAATGTTAAGAGCTCTGTGTGTGTGTGGGGGGGTGTTGAGGATTTTTTTTTTTTAAAGATTTATTTCTTATATATAAGTACACTGTAGCTGTTTTCAGACACACCAGAAGAGAGCATCAGATCTCATTACAGATGGCTGTGAGCCACCATGTGGTTGCTGGGATTTGAACTCAGAACCTCTGGAAGAGCAGTCAGTGCTCTTAACCACTAAGCCATTTAGCTCAGTGGTAGAGCGCTTGCCTAGCAAGCTCAAGGCCCTGGGTTCGGTCCCCAGCTCTGAAAAAAAAGAGAAAAAAAAATATCCAAAAAAAAAAAAAAAAAAAAAGCTCTGAGGGATGTTCTGTAGGAGCTTGGACGATAATGTTGAGAACAGTGCAGAAGATGTAGGCCTGGCTCATGAAATTTCAGAGGAAAGATTAAAGACTCTTATCAGGGTTGTTGCTATCTTGATTGTGACGGTTCTGTGGTTTTGGTTAGCTGGGGCTGAAGAATCAGCTGTGATTAACAAGATACCAGAACTACTAAAGTGAACTATTGATGCTGGTCAGCTGGAGCTAAAAAATTAGTTGTGATTAAGAAGAGACCAGCATCATGGAGGTGAAATCTTCTGGAAAGTGTTTTCTGAGAGCACAAAGAGTCTGTGTTCCAGAGATAGCTGTGGCTGGACTTGGTAATGTGTCAGGGTCACCAGGTGGTACTGGTTTTGAAGGCATAAAGGGATCATGAAGAGTTGCTGAGGCCTGGCACTGTGAGAGGCCATGGAAGGCCATTGGTGAAGGTACAGCCTCAGTTGCAATTGATGGCCCAGGACTCAAGGGGTCATGCAAAGGAGTTGAGGCTTGGCACCATAAAGAGAGCCTATGAGAAGCTATTGGTGAAGCCTAGTTACAGCAGAAGACAGCGGTGTTTTGGAGATGCCAGTACCATGAGATGACCAAGAACAGCAGCAGCAGTGGAGAACAGACATCTGGAGAAGACAAGGTGTGTGCTACAAAGGGCAGAGCTGGAGAAGTGACCCAAGCCCTTCTGGAGCCCAGAAGATCACGCATGAGTGGATCCCAGACATTGGATGGTAAAGAGTTTGATTTCTTTTTAAATATGACTGTGCCCTGATATTTTTCCCTCTTGAAGGAATAAAGTATTTTAGTGAAGCCCACAGTTAAGAGACTTTGAATTGTAAAAAGACTGAATTTTAAAAGAGATTGGATATTTTAAAGGGATTGAATTTTTAATATGTAAGAATTTATAAAGACTATGGGACTTTTAAAGTTATTTTGATCTTGGGGATGAATCAGAAAATAAGGGTTGAGGTTTAAGAGTGATGTGTTTGTGTGTCAACTTGACAAGGGGTCAATTATACTGGCTGGTTTTATGTGTCAACTTGACACAAGCTGAAGTTGTCACAGAGAAAGGAGCCTCAGTTGAGGAAATGAGACCATGAGACCCAGCTGTAAAGCATTTTCTCAACTAATGATCAAGGTGGGAGGACCCAGCCCATTGTGGGTGGTGCCACCCCTGGACTGGTAGTTTTAGGTTCTATAAGAGAGCAAGCTGAGCAAGCCAGGGGGAAGCAAGCTAGTAAGTAACATCCCTCCATGGCCTCTGCATCAGCTCCTGCTTCCTGCCCTGTGTGAGTTCCAGTCCTGACTTCCTTTGTTGCTGAGCAACAATGTGATCGTGTAAGCTGAATAAACCCTTTCCTCCCCAACTTGCTTCTTGGTCATGATGTCTGTATTCAGGAATAGAAACCCTGACTCAGACACCTGTGGTATCCACAGAGTGCTGTAGCATGTTTTCACTCACACACATACCATATACCTCTACAACAACAGTAATTAAATCGTTTTTAATTTTTTACCTTTTTTTTGAAGATTTAATTATTTTATTTAATTATTTTATATAATTATTTAATTATTTTTAATGTATATGAGTACACTGCTGCTGTCTCCAGACCAGATGAGGACATCGGATCTCATTACAGATGGTTGTGAGCCACCATATGGTTCCTGGGAGTTGAACTCAGGACCTCTGGAAGAGCAACCAGTACTCTTAACCACCGAGCCATCTCTCCAGCCCTTTTATCTATTTTTTAGTTGTTGGGTTTTTTTGAGACAGGGTCTCCCTGTGTGATAGCCCTGGTTGTCCTGGGCTCACTTTATAGACCAGGCTGGACTTGATTTCACAGAGATCTGCCTACCTTTGCCTCCTGAAAGCAAGGACTAAAGAAAGGTACGTGCCACCACACCTGACCCTTAATGTCAATTTTTAATCACTGGTCAATTTCATCTCAATTTTTCTTTGAAAAATTCTATCACCTGCCTGGGAGGTTTCCTCAGTTAGAAAGTGGTGGCATATTGGGTAGGTCTCTAACAAATACTCGATTTCGGTTGAGTATGGTCTCTAGTGCCCACCCTACATCCTATCGGTTATCTTATCTATCCACCTTTAACATCTGTTCTTTGGAGTTCTGGAGGTCCTGCCCTGATGGACGCTACATTGTTGCAGGAAGCCAATCTCTCTGGCTCCTAGTCGGGGGTTTTCCTACCAGGAAGGTACAACAGTACAAACCAGACCTGCACTCAAATTCTAGCTCTCCTCTGACCAGACAAGCCCTGAGCTACATTAGTCTCACTCCTCTCTGGCTTCAGCCTGGAAGATGAACGAATACCACAGAGCCTCTCTACCAGCTCACTTAGCCCTTCTCCAACACCAGGTCTGGCTTTTGCTAAGTGTCCTAAGTTGTTTCTCTCTCTCCTGCTGATTGTATTTCTTCCCTGCCAAAAATCATTAGTAGTTCTCCACTTGAGGTCAAACTTCAGACTTGTAGTAGAAGTATGAAGATGACTTAGAAATTAGGATTTGTACTTTAAAATTGTCTTTCTTGGACCAATGAGCTAGTTCAGTGGTTAAGAGAATTTGCCGCTCTTCCAGAAGACCCAAGTTAAGATCCTAGAACCCACACCAGGTGGCTATAATACTAGCTCCAGTGTGTTCAACACCCTTTTCTGGCCTCAGTGAGCACCCACACTAATGTGTACATAAACACATGTACACACCTAAGTAAAAATAAAGTCTTTTAAAAATGTGCGTGCGTGTGTGTGTGTGTGTGTGTGTGTGTGTGTGTGTGTGTGTGTGTGTGTGAACTGTGACATACGTGCCTGTGCCTGGTACCTGCTGAAGTCATTGGACCCCTGAAACTGGGGCATGGATGGTTGTGAGCCACCATGTGGGTGCTGGGAACAGAACCTGAATCCTATGGAAAAGCAACAAGCACTTTAAACAGCTGAGCCATTTCTCCAGCCCCCAAAGCAAAATCTTTAAAACAAAGTTGTCTTCCTCAACTCTAGCTCTCAATAGGAAATAGCATGCTAGTAGTGAAAATGTCCTCCCCCACATTGATTGGCCTTTGGCTCCAGGAGTGTTGATATCAGTCTGTGCCCTGCTCTAAGTAACTCTACTGTATAAAGCAGCAGTTTTTTAAAAGATTTATTTATGTATATGAGTGTTCTATCTGCATGTACACCTGAATGCTAGAAAAGGGCATCAGGTCCTATTACAGATGGTTGTGAACCACCATGTGGTTGCTGGGAATTGAAATCAGGAACTCTGGAAGAGCAGCTGGTGCTATTAACCACTTAGCATTTCTCCAGGACCCTGTGGTAGGCATTTTTATCAGTTACTGTATGAATATGCCGGGTGTGGTGCACATGAGCCATGGCATGCCTGCAGAAGTCAGAGGACAACTTGCGAGAGTCAGTTCTCTCCTTCCACTGTGAGGATCCTGGGATCAAACTCAGATTGATACCAGGTTTGTCAGCAAGTAATTTTACCTGATAGGCCATCTCCTTGTGACTTCATTTTGAAGACACTATCTGCCTAGCACTACCCACATGGCACAAACTAACAAATGACTTACTTCTGGGAGTAGAAAGAGTGCCATCTTATAAGTTTAGTGGGGGTGAATTTGGACTAGAGGAGAACATTAAGTGTACATATCATATCAGGGAAACCAGGCCCAAGAACTTACTGGACACACCAGACTAAGGGAAGAGCTTAACTCTTCTACCTGGAACTCATAGAGATGGAAGTACCTAGCACTGTGATGCCAACAGTCTCCACAAACCTGTGTGTTTGTGGTGTGTGCCAAGAAATTACAACCTGGGCCTGGAGAGATGTATCACAGTTAAGTGATAACAGAGTTAACTGCTCTTCTAGAGGACTTAGGTTTGGTTCCAAGCATCCAAGTGACAGCTTAAAATTGTCCTGTACCCTCTTCTAGCCTCTGTTGGTGCCAGACATACACATGGCACACAGATAAACATGCAGGCAAAGCACCCACACACACAAAATAAAAACTCAATCTGCCAGTGTTGATTTTGACATGGCCTACTGAAACTGGTGTCTCTCCAGTCTCTAGCTCAGCTGCTTGGGCCATGCTGTCCATACACCGACCTGTTCCTTTACCTAAAGTAGGACTGGGTGGGTCCCGCCCTTTCCCTTCTGCAGCTTGCTCACAAACCTGCCAGACATTGCAGTCACTGCAGCCGCTCCAGGGTATTTGACCACACTGTGAACCCTGAGACTGCGGTATTTACTGGGGGAAAAGGCTTTCTAGCTACATGGCTTAGCCCTTAGCACACACCTTTTATCCCTCTGACTGGAATACAAATACACCCTTAGTACACACCTTTAATCTCAAACAATGAAGGTAAAGTTAGTTTGTAGAAGGATGCACCCATGTTTGAAAGTGATGTGTAATTGAGTGGCAAAGTGACAGGTTAGAGAAAGATTTCACAGAATAAGCTATGGCCAACTCTCACAAGGAGAGGAAAAAGAAGCTAGTTAAGGGACATAAACAGAGACAGGTTGCAGAGAACAAGCTAGACACAGATGAAGACAGAACAAGCCAGAGAATGAGGAGACAGAATAGAACGAATACCTAAGAGTTTGAGGTCAAGCAGAGCAATTCAGGAGAAGCTGAGAGAGAGGGAGAGGGGGAGGGAGAGAGGGAAAGGGAGAGGGAGAAAGAGAGAGGGAGAGTGTGTTAGTTTGTTTGGAGGTGTTTGAGCTAGAACAGCTGAGTTGAATCAGCCAGCCAGAGTTCAGACAGAACAAGAAAGGGTGAACTTATTTAGCAGCAAGTCTCAGAGGCTGAAAACATATTAGGCCTAGATTAGATTAGTACTAGGCCTAGGTTAGCAGAGAGACAGTAAGCCTTGAAGACAACCATTACTTCAGGTGAATAAGACACTTTTACAGATTCTTCAGATCACACATACATTGCATTCTTCTCATTTCCCAGCTTTGGTTTGGAGGCCTCTTCAAAGCTGCTTTCTCTGTTACTCTTTGTAGCCGTTCTTCAACCCACATATATACATGTATACAGCTATCTATAAATTTAATGTGATGTGTAATGTATAGTCTGAAAGTTCTTATTAGCAATGAAGATTGGAAATAAAGAATCTGCATTCACCATGGCCAGGGCTACCAAAGAATGCAGGACTATCTAGCTAACTGCTGTCCTTGAACCTATGTACCTTGAAAATGTGTTATACATTATGACACTGTGGAAAGAAACAAGCATATCCATGTTCATGCTTCTGTCATAGCACACTCACAAGGGAAAAGGATGCTTAACTAGTTTGTTTGTGTGTGTGTGTGTGTGTGTGTGTGTGTGTGTGTGTGTATACATATACTCACCAGAACAAGGGGCTCTGAATCAACTAAGCAAGGTCCATAGGAGCTCAGAGACTGAAGCAGCAAGCACATGATCTACACGGGTCTGCACCAAGTCCTCTGTGTATATATTATACATTAGCTTAGTCTTTTTATGGACTCCTGACTGTGAGAACAAGTGGGTCTCTGACTCTTGTGCCTGCTCCAGGGATTCTTTTCCTCCTGGTGGGCTGCTATGTCCAACCTCAGTATGACAGTTTTTGCTTCATCCTTTATTTTGTTACTGTAGAATTTTAGCAGACCCATTGTATCTGCCATGAATTCCAGAGTGATGGCACCTAGGCTTTGAAGTAACCTTTTGTAAATAGTGATTGTTGTCTTAGGTTTTATGGAGTTGCTTTTCCTGAAAGATTTTCCTGAAACACACCCTTTGTGTAACTTAGTCTGGAGACATTTCTGGTGAACCAGGAAATCTTGTATGGCTGAGAATTCCTTAGGTAATGTTTCCTTCAGACAATTCCTAGATCAGGTAAGAGATTTTGGTATGTGGAAACTGACTTGCCTTTTGTTTAACAATAAAGAGCCTCTGTAGACTAGAGTGATGATGGCTCAGTGGTTAAGAACATTGACTGCTTTTCCAGAGAGGTCCTGAGTTCAATTCCTAGCGTGGCACACAACCACCTATAATGGGATCTGATACTCTCTTCTAGTCTGTCTGAAGATTATGTATTCATAATAAATAAATCTTAAAAAAAAAAAAAAAGGCCTGCAAGGCAGTTAGTTCATCAGAGGCTGATCTGCCCTGCTGCTGAGAAGAAGTGTCTCTCCCTGATCATGCTGTGTACCTCAGAATCTCTTAGAAGCTGGCTTTTTGTTTTTTTGAGACAGGATTTCTCTATGTAGCCCTGGCTATCCTAGAACTCACTTTGTAGACTGGTCTGGCCTTGAACTCAGTTCCGCCTGCCTCTGTGCTGGGATTAAAGGTGTGAGCCACCACACCCAGCTTTCTATCAGTTATTGGGGTTATCTTATCTGCCCCTCCCCCCCAACACTATTAGCAGCCTACTACAACTTTTCTACCACCCCAAAGTTTCTAAGTTGTGTCAGATGATTTTATTTTAGCAGCGGAACTGGTTGGAGGAACCAGCAGTGGCCATACTCATTACTACCCAACATCCTGGTGTGTCAGAAGCTGGAATGGCTATGTCCGTCCAGCATGAGATACTGTTCAGTCTGGACACAAACATGGCTCTAACATCAGGCTGAAATACCATGCTAGCCAGTTGTCAGGGGGGAGTGAGCCTGACTTGGTGTCATCAGCAGGGAGAAATCAGAAACAAACATACTGAGAGTCACCTACTTTTAAGCTAAAAGTTGTCTGAACAAGAAAATAAAAGGCAAACGACATGGTTTGGCAAAGACTTTTAAACTTTAAATTAAAAAAAAAAAAAAAGAAAGATTCTTAAACAGAAGATCCAAAACTTACTTGTTTGAAGAAATATTAAAGCAAATAGTTAAAAAAAAAGACCCAAAAATGATAAAAATAGATGTATCCTCCATAAAAATCTGATCTAAACTATCAAGTCATTCATGGCTATTCAGTATCAGAGCATGAGGTGGCATTAATAAAATATAACAAAAAAGGGGCAAGATCCTGCCATTTCAGTGATGGCTTGCTTGCTTGGTGGCCAAAGCTGTCCACTACAGTGTCTGATCCCTCCACCTTCTGCACACAGCCAGGCCTTTAAAGCTCTTCCTTGGTCCTGCTCCTCTTTGTGGCATGTTCATCGATAAACTTGCTCAAATGCTCCAGATCTCTGTTGCCACCCTCAAACTTAATTGGGTTCTTTTTGTCCCCACTGGGGGCAAAATAGATGGTGGGGAAGCCCTCCACCTTGTATCGGTCGTTGGTGATGTCATTGGCAGTAGCATCCATCTTGGCGATGACCAAGTCCTTCTGGCCCTTGTACTTCTTGCCTAGGCTGGTGTAGACAGGCTCCAGCTGCTTGCAGTGCCCACACCACGGTGCATAGAATTCAATGAGGACGTCCTTTTTGGGGTCCATCACAATGGCATCAAAGGTCTTCCCCACTACCACCCTGACTGGTCCCTTGTTGTTCTTGGGAACTGGCTGTGATTTGATGACTGGCTTTAGTTTTCCTGCCAAACACAAAGAGAGGAGGAGACGTCAGTACACACCACACCATGGATCCTGCTACTCTGTAAGAACAAGGCACAGAGGCGATTTGAATTACTGGCTACCAGAAGTTATTAGTCCCACTCACGGTGGGGAATTAGTCCCTGTAAAACTGGAGAGATGGCTCAGCGATTAAGAGCACCCGACTACTCTTCCAGAGGTCCTGAGTTCAATTGCCAGCAACCACATGGTGGCTCACAACCATCTGTAAAGAGATCTGATGCCCTCTTCTGGTGTGTCTGAAGACAGCTACAGTGTACTTATATATAATAAATAAACAAATCTTAAAAAAAAAAAACCTTCCCCAACAATGGGCAATATTCTATAATAAAACTATCTTCTATTCTCCCAGTCCCTACAAAGTCCAGTCTAACAGAGACACTGACCGATGCAGGAGAGCTACTGAGAGCTCTAGGACTGAGTCCAAAAACCCTGTGGGGAAAACATCAACTTTGTGATGCCAAAATTGAATACCCAAAATAGATAAGGGCTGTGGTATACTACCAAATGGCCAGCAATGAGAATTAGGTGCTATGCTCAGCCAGGACAATAAAGACCTGGAATCCCATAGCAAGTGTTCCTTGTGTTCAAAAGCTTGTTACAAAGAGCTCTGAAAAGTTTCCAAGTCATACTTGCCCTTTTTCCTAAAAATAAAAGCAAAACCTATCAACTAAACTAAAAACAATGAAAGGAATCATGAGGCACAGTGACACATAACTACAATGACAGCACTTTAGAGCCCGAGGCAGAAGAATCACAAGTTTGAGGCCAACATAAGATACAGTGAGGCCCTGTCTCAAAAAGCAAGAACGATCAAAGAACAGAGAATCTGTCTTCATTCTCCCAAGCCTGAGGGAAAGGAGAGGGAAAACCTAGAGTGAGACTCCTGAGTACAAGTGGTGGGCAACAGAGAGGCTCTAGGTCAAGTTCTGAAGTCAGAGGCTTTAGCTGTACCCGACTCTGCACTGTCGGGGATGGATCTGAAGGTGCCTCCTGGAATCCTCGTCTCACCATAGGCTGATGCTACTGAACGAGCCCTCATCTGGCTTTTGCTTTCAAAGCAAATACTAGAAGACTTGCCAAAACAAGGAAAAACTAAACCTCCCAAATGTTCAAAATAACATTTAAATTGTCTCAGTTCCTCAGAGTTTGGGGGGCATATTGGTCCTTCTTCAGGTAAGTCAGAGAATGAGTTAGAGAGGACTTAGGAGTGGGAGGGGAGTAACAGGGACCTACTGCGCCTTTTCTGTAGGCTATGGAGAGATTAGGTGTCTCGGTGTCTTCCTCTATTGTGTGCAACCTTCTTTTTTAATCATTCATTCTTGACAGAGTTCTTTGCTGGTTTGGAAGTTCCAGGAAGTCACCTGTCTTTGTGATACAGACATGTGTGGCCCCAACTTACCTTTTTTGAAAGCCATGACAAATTCCCGGAGAGCGTCTGAATCAAACTCCTCAGGCTCCATGGCAAACTTCTTCCCACTCTCATCTAGGATGGCTGCATTGACGTCCTCTCCACTCTCACTCAGTCCCAGGTCCTTCACCTCTGTGGCATAGTCTTCTTCATCAGCAATGGCGAATGTGTACTCAGGGAAGTCCTTGGCCACCTCTAGGACTTTGTTACGCCAAAACTGAGTAGCTGAAACAGACACAGGCTGAGGGCTAAGCGGCTGGGCAGAGTAACTTTCGTGCCCTGGGCTGTGAGACTCAAGATTCTGACACTAATGTTCTCTGACAAGACCCAGAGGGACCTCAACTGGACAGAAAAGGACTTCTGGTATTGTGATACTGTGTGAGCAGGTGGCTTAAGGAAAGAAATCCAACTAAGTCCCAGCAGAGCTGGGTGCTGGCAACCCAGCTCTGTCTGAAGAGAGAAGCTAGTTCAGCATCAGATCTGCTATATTGTCTCTAAGACGGTGCTAGACTCTTTTTTAACCATCTATTTTCTTCGTTGTTTATTTTGCTTTCATTTTTATTATACTATAAGTAATATAAATATGCTATTTATATTATACACTATAAGAGTACATGTGTGGAGATCAGGGAACAACTTGTAGGAGCTGGTTCTCTGTCTACCATGTAGGTCCTGGGGATTGACCTCTGGCCCTGAGGATTGGCATTGAATGTTTTCACCTGTTGAGCAACTCTCTAACCCTAGTTTTGACTCTTAACTCCCCTTTTGCTAAATCAGGAAGGAAAAAGGGTACTATACAGTTCAGAACTCAAAATCTTATGCTATAGGCAAAAATATGCCCACTGACTTTAAGAGCCCTAGAGCAAGATTTCTAAAAGTGATAGCCCCCACCCTAGAAAGGCATTGAGGGTCTCTCACCAGTTCTGTAATCAAAGCTGAAGTCCACACTGTAGTATACAACCACCAGGGGGCGCTTGCTGTACCGCTTAGCATCGTTAGAAGTCTTCCTGTGGCCCACCAGGGGCAAGGCATGTTTCACCACGTAGTCCTTAATGGCTGATGCCTCTGTGGAGCCCTGTTTCAAAGAGGGCATAGATGAGAGCAAGCACAATGAAAAGGCGATTTAGCTAACATGCCTTCAGCGTCACTGTCAGGCATAGGTGTTTGTTTTGAAATGTTCAGGAGGGCCAGGTGAGCTCACTTTCCCCCCAGCCAACACACCTTCTTCTGACTGGAACTCCAAAGCCCAATGAGAAAAAACCGCAGGGTCTTAGACAGTAACCACACATGGACTGACGGCAGGTCTTTCCACATTCAGATAAGGAGCTCCACAGGAGCCCTGAAATCTACTTTACAGAGGTCAAGGTGAGATAAAACTCCAGCCAAAAAGTGGCCAGGCAAACCTCTGCAGCTGGCCACAAGAAGCCACACCTTTAATCCTCAGATTGTACTAGAGAGCAGCGAAGCCTCACATTACAATTTAGAGCCAGACAAAGCTACACGGTTGGCAAGCTGCTCAACCACCGAGACCACCTCTTTTCCCTGGGGCTTAGCACACTGGTGTTTCAGACACAAACAGCTATACTTAACTAGGCTCTACACTGAACTCCTTTAATGATGGCTCATACGGTTCTTCCGGTGAGATGTTTTATCAGTGTCAAAGGAACCCAAGCTTACATGGCACCTAAAATATGTGTCAGAGTGACAGTTTCTAAGGGGACACAACTCAGGTTTTGGAGACTGGAGGTCCGTAGGGCTCACACTTAAGACTGAAATCAACCCCTTTCCAGATACTGTCTCACAACCACCAATGTAGGTACAGCCACTGTATAGATGAAGAAACTTGCACAAGCTTATTAACCTGCTTTCTCAGAGTTCTACACTTGTCATACAGCAGAGACAACACAATGAGCCCAGGGTCCCTGTATAGATGGGGAAGTCAGGGAGCCGATGGCAAAGCAACCAGGAAGCTGCAACAAGGCATAAGTTTTAGATCCAGGTGGCGAAGGACCAAATGACGTCTTTTGTCTTTTTTTTTCCCCCCCCAGAGCTGAGGATTGAACCCAGGGCCTTGATGCTTGCTAAGCAAGCGCTCTACCACTGAGCTAAATTCCCAACCCCCCAAATGAAGTCTTTAATCACATCCCCATCACCTGAGACAGGGTTCACTCAGGAAGCAAAACCAAGAGCAGGGAAGCAGCAATGGGCTGCAAACTACACGGAACTTAACCTTGTAACCTTTCTGGGCTAAGCATCCCTTTAAGAATGTGCTGAACTGCTAGGAGCAGTGTGGTCTCCAGGCCCTGCATTTCAGAGGCAGAGGAATCTCTGTGAATTTGAGGCCAGCCTGTTCTATATAGTGAGTTCCAGAAAAGCCAGATACACATATTGAGACTCTATTTTGAGAAAAATTTAAAAAGATAACATACCAAGGTGACTCCTGGCAAGCCTCTGGGGATAAACTACTATCCTATCCTTAGGTCTCCCTCAATACCTGCCCTTAGATCTATATTAAAATCTTTCCTTTTAAAATAAAATTTCAACTTCACCTCAAAAATCCCAAAAACCAACCAATCAACCAACCAACCATCGACCTGGGCCCTATCCTGGGAGCACAAACATATGAGAGTAGTGTGTGACCATGAGGGTCTACAGTCTTGCACAGGAAAGAAACCAATGGGTCTGCAGACCATGCCAGGAATGAGAGGGATAAGGACCAAATACACTGTGATCTTTCTGAGGTTGTGTGGTGCTTTGAGGAAGAAGTGCTCCCATGGGCTCATGTATTTGAACGCTTGGCCACCAGGGAGTGACACTACTTGAGAGGGATTAGTCCTGGCCTTGTGGGAGGAGGAAGTTTATCACTGCGGCTTTGGGGTTTCAAAAGCTCAAGCCAGGCCTAGTGTCTGTTTTTGTCTGTGGTCTTTGGATACAGATGTAGAACTCTAAGCTTCTTCTCCAGCACACCTGCATGTTGCCATGCTTCCTGCAAAGATGAAAATGGACTAAACCTCTGAAACTATAAGCCAGCCCCAATTTTAGAGCTGCCTTGGTTGTGGTGTCTCTTCAAGCAACAGAACACTGACTAAGACAGAAGTTCATAGCTGCCCACGTGGTGTTGACTGCTTCCCTTCCCCCAATTCTTTCTTTCCTGTCAGTCTTTTGCCACTGGGAGTGTTACTGCTGCTCAGGGGAGGAAGACTGCAGTTCATGATGCAGCCTCCAGGTGTCATTCTCAGAACGAGAAGAGATAACTTCTGAGGCGCTCTGGTCCTCCAGCTGGGGGGGGCAGGAGGCAAAGGTTCCTTGGGTTCCAATCTGGCTGGACCAGCCAAAGTGTTATAGCTCTCAGGTAGCAGGGGCCTTCTCCCACTACCAAAGCAGCACTAATGCTAGTGGCAGCAGTGGCAGCCCACAGCAAGCAGCAGCAAGAAACAGAACCACCACTAGAGCTGCCTGCAGGAAGCAAGCAGACAGCCGGAGTGGCAGCTGCAAGCAGGGTATGTGGGGGTAGAAAGGCACTAGCCCAGCCTGCTAGGCCAGTCCAAGACCTAGAGATGAATGCTTCGCCAGGAGACAAAACTCTAACCCAGAGTGTTACAGTTCAATAAAACAGCCACTCTCAGACAATTCTTGGTGAAGTAACTCATGTACTTTATTCCATGTGGATAGGGACCTTATAAATATTTTGGGAGAAGGGTGTGATCCAGGGGTAAATGCTTACCATTGGCTCAGCGTGAGATGTTAGGGATGCTCTATTGTATGGGGAAGGACTCCAGGTGTTGTCATGGCTTCTCAATGGTTATGTGTTCTAGGACAAGTAGAGCTTGACAGGGAGCTAGCCCCATGCCTACCGTTCTCAATTCTGACATTTCCCAGGATTTTGGGCTTGCTCAACCTTACTAGTTCTTCTGTCTGGTGGCATGGTCCAGTTGCCCCAGAGGGTCTCATAAAAATCCAGAGCTCAAACACCAGGAGTCTCAGCACAATGGGACCAGCATCATCAGAGAAAACTACAACACACCTACTCACTGACTGGTTTCCTATCCTCTACCCTGAAGCTTACAAGTGGGGTGAGAAGAAAAGGCTGGGAAAGGTGGGGTGAATGGAAAGGAGTGGAACTCTTCTAGAATTAGAATAAGAACTTTGGCCTTTTTGGATGAGGTGCATCACTAGGATGGGTTTTAAGACTTTGAAAGCCAGGCCCAGTTTCTCTGCCTCTGGATGAAGATTTACCTCTCATCACCTGCTCTGATGTTTGCTGCCTCTCACCATGCTTCCTGCCAGGATGATAATGGACTAAACCTCTGAACCACAAGCAGGCCTCCAGTTAAGTACTTTCCTTTTTCAGAGTTTGGTGTCTCTTCACAGCAATACGAACAGTGACTAAGACAGGTAAGCCACACCCAGTAGGCAGAGAAAATTCTCCACAGTTCAAAGTCCAGATGCTGTGCAGGTCGAATGTCAGGACCTGGCATGGTACAAGTGCTTCCCACCTCTGACGAGCCCTCACTCACCTGAACATCCATCACATGCATCCTGGGCTCATACTTGGACTGGAACTTCTCAGGCTGCATCAGCACCAGTTTCCCCAGGGAGACTTTCAGGAACTTAGCTATTTCAGTGCTGAAAGTGTGGTGAAATTTGTAATCTTCTCTCAGGGTGTTAGCTGACAAATTAACAAAATATATTAAATCGATTAAATAACAGTTTTATGATCCTCACTGGTCAAGCAAGTGCCTGAAGTGTAAATTCTGAACGGACAGTATGCAGCTCCTAAGCACACAAAGGAACCAGTTATAAAGTTCAGCACGAAGGCAGTGTCTAAGTGTCCATCTTAGAGCACCTCTCAGAGAACATGCAGGTAGCACATACTCCTAGGACCTTACCCAGAGGTTCTGAGCTCTCCTCCTGAGATTAAGAATTCTGCATTTAGCTAAAGCCCTGGTGTACTGGCTGGTTTTGTTATTCAACTTGACACAAGCTGGAGTTATCACAGAGAAAGGAGCCACCCTTGAGGAAATGCCTTTATGAGATCCAGCTGTAAGGTATTTTCTCAATTAGTGATCAAGTGGGGAGGGCCCAGCCCATTGTGGGTGGTGCCATCTCTGGGCTGGTAGGCCTGGGTTCTAAAAGAGAGCAAGCTAAGCAAGCCAGGGGAAGCAAGCCAGTCAGTTAATATCCCTCCATGGCCTTTGCATCAGCTCCTGCTTCCTGACCTGTGTGAGTTCCAGCCCTGATTTCCTTTGGTGATGAACAGCAATGTGGAAGTGTAAGCTGAATAAACCCTTTCCCCCCCAACTTGTTTCTTGGTCCTGATGATTAAGACACCTGGCTAGGCTAGACTTTCCCTGGGCAAATATTTCTTGATTAATCAAGAACAGATGGTAGTTAACTAACCAGTGAAGACCAAAAAAACATGAATTAAACTGAGCTCTAAAGTTTTGACAAAACACCAGACTGAGCTAGGTGTAGCTCTTATCTCTAATCCTAGCATCTGGGAAGCAGAGGTAGGCAGATCTCTGTGAGCTTGAGGCTAGTCTGGTCTACACTGTACAACCAGGGCTACACAGAGAGGTCCTGTCTCAAAGCAAACAAGTCAGCAGCTTGAATAGAAAGTATGCACAACCATTGCTATGCCACAGAGAGATCAGCACAAGGTGACAAGCGACAAGCTGAAAGGGCACTTAGTGATGAAGTAGACTACACTAGTGCTGTGTGAAGGGGGCAATGAGGAAAAGGTGGTTAAGGAAGATCCTAAGACTCACAAACACTGGCCTGATGGAGTCAGTCTGTGACCAGACTGAGAAACTAGCAAGAGCCAGGACCTTTTTCAGGCCCAAGTCAGAGGTGTTGTTCCAAGGTCTGAGCTGTTCCTTCCAGGAGAGGAGGAAGGCAAACAACTTGAATTAATGTGATTGTGAGATGGGGGAGTCGGCACAGTTGGTCTCACATTTAACATGTGATTATATACTCCACCAACTAAGCCGGCCACAGGGACCTGCCCAACCGCCCAACCAGGGCTGGAGAGCTTATGCCCTCACGTACTCACTCCCTTGGTTTTTCCATCAAGCATTTGCTACACCAATGCACTCTTTTTTTTTTTTTTCTTTTCTTTTTTTTTCTTTTTTTTTTTTTTTTTTTTTTTTTTTTTTTCCTGTGCTGGGGACCGAAGCCAGGGCCTTGCGGTTGCTAGGCAAGCGCTCTACCACTGAGCTAAATCCCCAACCCCACCAATGCACTCTTAAGAGCTCTTGCTGTTTTTGTGTGCTACACTTTGAGTCCAGGACTTCAAGTACACTAAACAAAAACTCAACTATTATGCTAATTTTATGCAAAAACAGCCGCCTTCCCCAAAGCCTCAGGAGTCTGGCAGGGCCATACTCACCAGCATCCTGATACTGCAAGTAGCCTGGGTCACCGACTCCCTGAAAGACTCCAAGGATGACTACATCATCTCCATCCTTCAGAAACTCCTGGACCTGCTTCAGGGTTAGAATCTCCTTGGAAGGAGGTCCAGACTGCTCAACCATGTAGTCAACAATTCCTAGGAGCAGAGCACATGTCTGAGGAAGGTCCTTGAAGCTGACCACATCCTCCAGCTCCCAGCTGTACAAAGGACATTCCCTTTCCACACACTGTGAGAAAGGCAGCAGCCATACCATATTTCTCTCGTGGACCATTGTAGTCAAAAGGCCTTCCTTTGCGGAATATTTTCAAAGTGGGGTAGCCAGAGACATCAAACCTCTTAGCCAGGTCTGTCTGTTCGGTGGCATCAACTTTGGCTAAGGGAATTGGGGGAGAGCGCTTGCTGAGCTCCTTGGCAGCCTTCTCATACTCAGGGGCAAGTTTCTTGCAGTGTCCGCACCTGCCAAAAGGAAGTCAATTCCATCAGGCATATGTCCCACATGGATTCATTTATTAGCTAAACGAGGTACAGAAACCAATCCCACAGTCCCAAGGAACTCAGTTACATCCACCAAATCTTGGAATGTCTCCTCGGTGAGAATGATGAGACAGGCCCCACAGACATGCTAAATTGTTAGAGCATGAGATTCCTGTCATTGGCATTCACATCCTAGAGGCCTGTGTGTGTAGACAGGAGCACAACACACTGTGGTAGAAAGACAAGGACAAAAGCAAGAGAGCCAATATCCTAAAAAGGGAGAAGATTTAGGACCTGGGGGCTGTCAAAAATATAAATCAGGAATGGCTTCATTGAGGAGGTGACAGCTAATGCTATTTTGGCCTTTATCTCACATTAAGTATAGACACGGTAACAGGTTAGCTGAGAGGTAACAATGTGAATGACACAGAGACTTAGAGTGTAACAAATTCTTAGTCTACAAACCAACCAGAGCAGGAGATGAACAAGAGCAAGAGGTACTTGCAATTAAGATCATGATTGACACAGACTGTCAAGGGGCCAGAGTAGCAGAAGAGCACATGCCTATCTGACTGGCACCCAGGTTTATTTAACCTTTGGCAGCACACACACCACCATGCAAAATATTAACTAGTTAATTAATTCAACAATCTATACCATGAGACCCTGATAACTTGTATCTGCTCTTAGGTTCTCAGGTCCCCCTAGGTAACATAAAAACTGTCTTCTCCACATCCTTGGGAAACTCAATTAATTAAAGGGTACAACATGTAAACTATCTGCAAGTAAAGGATAACTCTCTTCTTAGGTACCACGAGCATAGGAGGTGCTTAATGAGCCTGCTAGGTGCACAGTTTGCTACACAGAGCTCCTGAGTGGTCATTGTGGAGACTGGAATGAAATGTCCCGTTTCCCATTTGAATGCTTGGTCCCTTTTTGGTGATGCTGCTTGGAGAAGCTTAGAGGCTCTAACCTTGTAGGAGGAAGTATGTCACTAGAAGTGGGCTTTCAGAGTTAAAAAGATTCCCACCATTTTCTACTTTGTCCTCTCTGCTTCGTTCTTGTGGGCCTCAGCTTCCTACCTCTGTTGCCAGGCTGTCCGCTGCCTTCATATGGACTCTTATCTCTCTGGAACCATAAGGCCACACAATCTCCTTCTTTTATGCACTGCCTCTGTTATGGTCTTTCCTCACAGCAAATAATAGGAACAGTCATAAACCAGAATGGTGACCCACTAGTACAATGTCATGTCCCACCTACAATGTCAGGCCCCCTCTATAGCAATGTAAGGACTGGGGTTGGGGATTTAGCTCAGTGGTAGAGCGCTTGCCTAGCAAGCACAAGGCCCTGGTTCGGTCCTCAGCTCCGGAAAAAAAAAAAAAAAAAAAAAAAAAAAAAAAGACAAAATAGCAATGTAAGGACTGGCATCTCTTCAGCACTGAAGCTGGGTTACAAAGGTGCCACTGGCTTGTCTGCTCCCCCAGGGCACTACATTATTTCCTTCCTTCTCCTCCATTTTTTTTTTTTTTTGGCCACCCCTTTGTGTTGTCATTGCATCTGTATACCCAATAAGGAATAGATATAGAGGTTTTTGCTGCAGAATCCAGAAAGCCACAAGTTTGGGTTCATACTGGCCCTGCCCAGAGCCAGGGCAGACTAGCCCCTTGCTATGCATCAGCCTCTGCCTGCTGATTCTAAGACAGCAAACTTCTTTCCCTTGCTGACACTCTGGGGCCTCATCCATGCAGACACCTGCGGGCACTCTTATTTTATTTATGCATTTATTTTTGATTTTTTGAGACAAGGGTTCGCTGTGTAATCCTGTCTTTCCTGGAACTCTCTGGAACCATAAGGCCACACAAATTCTATAGTGCAGGCTGGCCTCAAACTCCCAGAGAGCCATCTGCTTCTACCTCCCAAGTCCTTGGATTAAAGGCTTGCTCCACCACCCTTTAGCCCAGTGTTCATAGCCACAATTCATAATATAGACTTTATTCTAGTCTAAGTGACCCATGCAAACAAATGCTAAGTCTGCTCAAAAAATCAAAGCCCCTGGCTAAGGAATGAAGAATTTACCAAGATGGTGCCACAGATTATTTCCTGGGAAGTCCAGAGGCTCTCAGAGTTATAGTCATCTCCCTACAAGTATTTTTCCATTCAGGTAACACATGCCTGAAATTCCAGGACCCAGGAGGTCGAAGCAGGAGAACTGCTCCAAGTTTTTAGGCCTATCTAGGCTATATAGCAAGGCCATCTTAAGAAACCAAAAAACACATTCAGCCGGTGGTTCGGGGAGACGAACCTTCCACCTTAGACCATGGCCAACTTCATCCGTAACCTCGCGGACAAGGCACCGTCGATGGTGGCCGCTGCCGTGACTTACTCGAAGCCTCGATTGGCCACATTTTGGCACTATGCCAGGGTTGAGCTGGTTCCCCCAACCCTTGGTGAAATCCCTACAGCTATTCAGAGCATGAAAAATATAATTCACATTGCCCAAACTGGTAACTTCAAACACCTCACAGTTAAGGAAGCTGTGCTGAATGGTTTGGTGGCCACTGAGGTGTGGATGTGGTTTTATATCGGAGAGATCATAGGCAAACGTGGCATTGTTGGCTATAATGTTTGAAGACCAATCTTTAACTTCTGATTTGAGTTCTTATCTTGGACCATGTGTAATGAGACTGCTATCTGAATAAAATGCTAGCTGTGCAGTGAAAAAAAAAAAAAAAGAAACCAAAAAACAAGCTTACAAGATGGTTCAGCAGGTAAAAGTACTTGTCGTGCAAGGCTGACAACTTGAGTTCAATTATCCAGAATAAAAGTGGGAAGAGAGCAAGTATTCCGCAAAGCTGTTCTCCTACTGCCACACACACTAATGAAGTTTAAAGTAAGGACTTGCTTCCTTCCATATGCATTCCTCCTGTGATTTCCCTTATAGTCCCAGACTGCTGCCTCAACCTTACTTTGCATTAACCTTGCTGGCTGTGCACTGCAACCTTTCACCAGTGCTTAGCAGAGTTCTGGACACTCAGTATCATAATTTCATGAAGCTGACTGTCAACATACCATGGGGCATAGAACTCCACCAAAATGATGTCTGCATTATTTACAACATCGTCAAAGTTCTCTTTGGTCAATGTAAGAGTGACTTCAGGTGGAGGTGTCCAATCAGGCTGGGAAACTTCTCTGACTTTGGCAACAATTTCTAAAAAAAATAAAACAACAGAAAACCATGAGACTGAATGGATGACCAGGATGTCCTCTGAGCACCTGCTCCAGTGCTTGCTGCCTCTCACTGTGCTCCCAACCATGCTGATGGAACTAAACCTCTGAAACCCTGAGCAAAGTCAAGTACCAATTAAATGTCTTTTCTAAGAGTCCCCATGGTCACTGTGTCTCCTCACAGGATCAGAACAGTAACTACACAGATACATATTAGTCAACCCCGCAGCATGTATAAACTATTTACAAGCTCAATCACATACATCTTAGCACCAGATCACAGGCATCGTGAAATGTGGGCAAAAATCTAGAAAATTTCAAATAGCAGAAGCTCCTACTGCTCGGCCTGCAGCAGAATCACCTGGGAACTGCACTTAGGGACTGGGAAGATGGCTCAGTGGGAAGTGTATCTAGGGCCTGGTAGGATGGCTCAGTGGCTTGAGGCTCTTGTCACCAAGCCTGAACACCTGAGATCAATCCTCAGGACCCATATGGCAGGAAAACCAACCCCTGCAAGTTGTCCTTGGTCTTCATAGATACACTGTAGCATGCCCATAATCACCACACATGCAGATTAAAAAATGTAATAGTTTTTCATTCAGAAATGGAGTCAATAACTGGAGCAGAAAATAATACATTTTTAAAAATAGAGACTAGCCAGGCTAATGGCACACATCTTTAATCCCAGCACTCAGGAAGCAGAGGCATGGGGATCTCTATGAGATCGAGGCCAGCCTGGTCTAGAAAGCGAATCCCAGGACAGCCAGGGTTACACAGTGTGACCTTGTCTCAAAAATAAAAAATAAGGGCTGGAGAGATGGCTCAGCGGTTAAGAGCACCCGACTGCTCTTCCAGAGGTCCTGAGTTCAATTCCCAGCAACCACATGGTGGCTCACAACCATCTGTAAAGAGATCCAATGCCCTCTTCTGGTGTATCTGAAGACAGCTACAGTGTACTTATATATAATAAATGAATAAATAAATCTTAAAAAAATAAAATAAAATAAACAAACAAAAATAGTTAATATAAATAAATAAATAGACAGATATACCTGGGCCAAAGCTCCGGAGTTAGCGTAAGTGGTAGCATGTTTACGTATCATGTGAGTTACTCTGGTTTGATCCCCAGCAGAAGAAATAAATAAAAATAAAAAATAAGTGGTTCTTAGGACAACGGCTGTAAACTGTCCTTTTTACTACAGATATCACCAAGAACCAAGGAGACTGCACCCACGCACAGAGGCCCTGAGCCAGTTTACCAGGAAACAACCATTATGAAAATCACTGGGGAAGGAATGAATGGGATGGCCAAGGGGATGAGGGGCCCACTCTAGCACATGCAGCTCTAAAGGTTTCAAAGCAGGCTAGAAAGCCTGGTATCAAAGCTGGCTGCCTATTATTTTTTTCCTTCCTTTATATTTTTTCAAGTATGGATACGTATTCAAAAGAGGGTCAGCTCACATCCTAGAGCAGTGGTGTTCCTTAGGTACCATTCCCCAGCAGCTCACATCCTGGAGCTCACCTTCCTGGGTCCTGGAGCCGTCATAGTCAACAGCCTGTCCCTTCTTCAGGATCTTGATGGTGGGGTAGCCACTCACATCGAATTTGCTGGCCAACATGGATGCTGAGGTCGCGTCAATCTTTGCAACAGCAATGGGAGGATCATTATCCTTCAAAGTACTGGCAATTTTCTCATATTCTGGAGCAAATTGCTTGCAGTGTCCACACCTGAGAAATTTAAGAAGAAAAAGAATTACCTACATTCAAAGAGACTGAAATCCAAGCAAGTCATTCAAAAAACAGAGGCTTTATTGGAACGACTTGTAGTTTAGATACCATACACACAACAAATTGCTTTTGCAATAAAAAAAGACGTAAAATAGCTGATATATAAAATACAAATAAAACTTCAAAACTGCTAAAAGGATCACTTACCTTCTAGAAAGTAATGGTTTTAAATCACATACTAAATAAATAACGTGAGATCACCTCAGAAGTGAAACAGAGAGTGCACAGAAGGAAGAGAACAGAAGGGAGGGCCTATGAAATGCAAAACAGCACAAGAGAAGCGGGAGGAATTTAACAGTTCCCACGCACGAAAGCATGAGGGGCAAAACAGGAAAAGAGCTCTGTAGAAAAGAACAAAAACGAGATGACAACATAACCCCTTGGCCAGCAGCCTGCACCTGGAGCTGCCTCTGCCAGCCTGTTCAGAAACTCACTACTATTCTATGATGAGTGCTGACGGGAGGCTACCCAATGCTAGTCTCCAGTTCCCAACACCTCGACATCAAGGTGAAGTTCTAGATCTGGTGAGATGGCATGGCAGGTAAGTCACTTGCCACCAAGACTGAAGATCCCAGTTCTAGACCCTGGACCCACAATGGTTGGAAACATGACTTCTGCACGTTGTCCTTACTTCTACAAGCATGCTATAGCACACGCACAAAATAAAATAAAAAATCAAACAAAAAAGTAATAATAAAATATAATAATAATAATAATAATAAAATAAAGCAGTAGGAAAAAACAGGAAGAGCTGGAGTTCTTGTGGCCAGAGCCATCATTTCAACGGGGGCCGGGATGGCCTGAGGAGGTCAGCCACAGAACTGTCGAGCTGCAAGAGCTCGTGCTTACCACGGTGCATAGAACTCCAGGAGCACTGTATCTTTGTCAGCCACAAAGTTATCGAAGTTTTCATCGTTTAGGACCCAAACACCATTTTCTTCCTTAACTTCCAAGTCATCTTCATCTTCTTCATCTTCCTCCTCCTCGTCGTCATCCTCAATGGGATTTTCTGAATCTGAAGCATCTGACCAGAAAATACCCACGCTGGTTAGGAAACTCAGGACTTTCTCCTTTACAACTATGCCAAAGGCCCAAATCTTAATTAAAATAGTCGTGGTGGCTGTGTATCCTTTCTCTAGAGACCCTGCTCCACCTCTGTACACTAACCATATGGCTACTTTACATTCTGAGTAGGGACATAGATGTAGGATCGGCATGCCATGAAATCAAAGTCCACTCTCCTGCCATTTTCCACAATCTCAATAAACCTTTCCCAGGACACTTTACTTGCCTGTCCCCTCTAAATGTGCAGATACCCAAGATTTACTCTCTGGTACATACATAAATTCTACTTCTGAAATAGCTGTTATTTCATATTCTTTAAAAAGAGCCCACAGAGCTGTTCCTTCAGGAGATGGCTGGAAGAGAAGCATGTTTTCCTTAGAAAGCCAGCCTTGAGTAATACACTGAGAGGAAAAGACTTTGAAACAATGGCAACTTTACAGACTCAGGGAACCATCGTGTATCAAATACCCACGAAAAACTATACTGGGTTGGAAGCAACACACTGCCCCTCCCCACCCCGCACCCCCAGCCCCAGGATGCAGGAGTGTATTCCTGTGTTAATTTTTAATTCGTTCTTTCTAAACTGCAGATACAACAAAGCATGAGACTCTGGGGCTTCCCTGACTAGTTTCTCCGCCGCCTATCATGGCGGTCAACGGATCATGTGCAGCAAGCACACTATTCCTTTCTCCCTGAAGCCAGAGTGTGTCAAAGGGCCAATTCTTTTTTCAGGAGCTCAGTCAAGAACACTGCCAGTTACTGTCTGGAACTGAGTGCACTCAAGGCCTGAAACCTGTTCCCAGGATCCTGGAACCCCTGAGACTTGTGGAATGTATTAAGTAACCCAATGCTGGCTCTATAATTGTGGGTACATGGAGACTCTTCCTAGCCCTCCGTGTTTCATCCACACATCCCCCACATTGATCTTCCACAACTCTGAAGCTCTGGGGTTGTTGGGTTAGCTTTGATCATGATTAACAGACTTGACCAACCTGCAAAATCAATATAAAAATCCTAGCTCCCTCTCACCTCTACTACTCATCTTACTCATTTTCCCCCACTCCATGACATTTCCTACATTGTATACCCTTTCCTCAACTGAGGCCTACATTCTTCCTTTGTTAGACGTAAGAGAAATAGCTCTAATATGCCCACTTTCAGAGTAAAAACCAAGCTGGCTTGTGCTTTTCTTGCCCGTTGCTTCCTCCTTCTGGGCACCATCAAAACAGGTGTTGAAGACAGAGAGGAATTAAGGGGACAGGCTCTCAGGTATTCAGGAGGAGCAGAGTAGAGAGGATGTGGGTCCCTGACTGAGTTTGACATTTGACAGTGCAAGGGCTCCATGATATGTGTTTTTTGGACAACTCCATAGGAAACAGAGAACAGCGTCCTCAACAATGTTCTGTTCACATCTTTCCAGAATGATCAGGAACCGGGGAGACGGGGAGGGTAAACATGTCGCACCAAATATAACAATCCTCTGCTCTGTGGTGCTCAGAAAACAGTGCCTGGTCTACTGACATACTTTGAAAGAACCAGAATTAAGTCATAATACACAGCTTGTGGATATTAGTGAAAGCCAATTGGCTGCTGTCCCAGGAGGCTGGTGTCCAAGCTTATTCTCTTACTCTCAAATCAGGCTGAATTCACTCTCGATCGAGACTGATAATCTACATCATATGTACTGACATTCACACCAACAAATCCTTGGGGACCCTCAATATTTGACACTAAGTTCACCGAGCTCAATGCTGCTAGTACTTCAAGAGCTTTGCCTACTACAACCTAACAGGAAGCACCTACTGGCCAATGCCAGGACTTCATGGACCGTTACACAAGTAGCCCACTAATCATAGTGGCTTTCTAAAAGACAAACTGAATCGGTCCCACTCCCTAAGTGATCTGCTGGATGGAAGGATGCATTGCAACTTCTGCCTGGTGGCCACCACATCAGTGCATTTAGGAGGCTGGAGAAGGTAGGTAGGATTTATGGTCATCCACATTCATCCTGGCTGCAGGCTATTTGTTCTAGTCAGGGACTAGAGAGAAAGCATGAAATTTTGTGTCCCCTTCAAGCTAGGGAACATGGCTAGGAGAGGAAGGGAATCTGGATAGTCCACCCAGTTACAGGAAAACTTATGTGTACCATGAAAGTAACCTAGCCTGGCGGTGGGAGGCATACCTCTCTCTAATCCTGGCACTCAGAAGGCACAGGCTGGAGGATCTCTTGAGCTCAAGGCCAAGAGATCTTGGAACAGAGTGAGTTCCAAGATAGTCAGGGCTATACAGAGAACTCCTATCTCCAAAACAAAACAAAACACCAAAAAAACCCCCAAAAACAAACAAACAAATATAAAGAAAAGAATCAGAATAAAAAAATCAAAAAACCTGAAACCATGCATGCTTGGTTATCTCAAATTAAACTTTTAAAATTTTAATGTGAGATTTTGTTTCTGAGTGTTTACCTCTAGGTTTTATTTCTAAGATCTCGGGTAAGTATGTGCAAATGCGTGCAGGTTCCCAGAGGCTCCGTCCTGGAGCTACAGCTACAGGTGGTTGTGAGCTGCCTCATGTTTGTTGTTGGGAATCAAACTCAGGTCCCCTGGAGGAGCAGAACACACTCTTAACCACTGAACCATTTCTCCAGCTCTTGGGGTTGTTTTTTGTTGTGATAGAGATCAAACTTAGGGTCTTGCACATTTGAGGTAACTGCTACACCACTGATTTTCATCTCCAACCACTAGTTTTTTAACCCTATCTACCTCCCCTTGATTGAACTTCACTTCCCCCCCGCCCCCCCGGAGCTGGAGACCGAACCCAGGGCCTTGCGCTCTACCACTGAGCTAAATCCCCAACCCCTGAACTTCACTTTTAAAGTCAAACATTCTAGCTTAGAAAGCAGATCCAAACCTTTCGAGTACCTAAAGGGATGTGATCTTTTTCAGCATAAACCAAATGAAACGTCTCATATCCATCTTCATACCCTGTCTACAACAACCCCGATGACCACACTGCATCCCTGACCAGGCCACGCACTGGTAGTTACTTTCTGTAAGGATAGCCCCACTTCTTCATCTTCCTTGCCAAGGAGAAGCTAGTACTGGCTGGACAGAAGACAATCATCAGGCCAGCATCAAATAGTAAACAGAGAACAACAACAAAAAGAGAAAGTTAACTAATGCTCAATCACTATAGATGACCCACCCTTTGCAGTGCTGGGGATGGAATCTGATACCTTGCACATATTGGGTAACTGATTTATCACTAAACCACATTGCCTGAGGACAGCCTGAGAGGGCTGTCTTTGGCCTAGACACCCCAGAGATTCCTGGGTTCACCAAGAACAAACTTTCCCCAGGAAAAGCACCAGTGACCCAAGGCCTTTGACATCCACTCACACAGGCCTCTGAAGAATTCACACCACCTGGCATTTGAACCCTTGCACGGAGGCAGGCAGAGCTTTTGGGTTCAAGGAAGCCTGGTCTATATGATGAGCTCCAAGCTACATAATGGACCCCTAAAATAGACTATGGTCTCACAACCAAGTGTTTTTTTTAACACGTTCTTAAAGTATACACCCAACTACACTAGTTTCATGTGCTACCCACAAAGTCTATTCTGCCATGAAAAGTAAAAAATTTGCTTAAAATGCAGAGTCTGCCTTCTTTCTGTTTCAATATATTTTGGGTCTCGATAGGAAATGAGCACTCAGTCAGCAGTCTCTTCAATTTCTACTCTTTCCTACCTGGGCAAAGACTCATAAATCAATGATCCACGTGAATCTTACTCAACCTAAGAGTATAAAGTTCACATTCCCCCTACACGCTAAACTTTAAAAATGGGGTTTATTTATATTAGACTAAACCTAGTAGGCAACAAGTTAGTGGTTAGAAGGGTAAAGGAAAGGTGTCGATCTGACCTGTTCTGTAGGAACAGTGGTTTAAATAGTACTTCCTAATTTCAAAGTTCTTATGTTTTCGGTTAGAGGATTTGGAAAAAAAAGGGTGCAGAAATAATGTCTAGGAATTACATATACTGTTCCTACTAGAGTACATGCATCGCCAGGCTCAACCCTCAAAACCCTGTGCAGCAACTGTCAAAGAGGCGCTGAATAAAGTGTTTGTAAAAGGAATGGTAGCACCAGTTTACACAAAAGACAAAAGCAAAGCCTGGGTTATTCCTACTTCTTGATATAGATGCCCAATATCTGCGACTGCCTCTACCAGGTCCTATTAGCGGCCATCCCGCCTACGTCTCGTTTCTAAAACCGGTTTTGGAAAGTATTTCCAGGAGAGTATTCTCCAGGAAATTTTACTCGCCAAAGCGGCAAATCTCGAGGGTGAAGAGACCAGTTGCGGATCAGGCATTTGGCACATCCCTCCACGTCCTAGTCTCGAGTAGGAACTCATGAGGCCCACACCCCTTGCTTGGGCACTACACTGAAACTCCAGCAAGTTCGTTGCTCCCGGGTCACTAATTCCGCAGAGGTGTGAGCGAAGCACCTTGTCAGGCCCCAGCAAGGTTTGCAACCCACCAGAGCTGCTCCCACCCAGCTCCGGCCCGCCCACTCACTCACCTTCGTGCGCATCTTCGGCGCTCGCAGCAGCCAGCAGCTGTGTCAGCGCCAAGAGCAGGACCAACAGCCAAGCTTTCCGGAGCTTCATGGTAAGGTGCGGAGGGAGGCCTGCGGACACCCACCACAGCGAAGCACTCGCCGACCTCCCAAGCGACGCTGGAGCGCACCAAAACCTCCAGGAAGTTCAGCCCGGTGATTGGTTAGAGGCAAGGAAGCCGCAGGCCGTCCAATCCCCGCACGAATCAGGGCGAGAGCCGTGGCGCCCCGCCCACACCGGCACCACCCCGCAGCCTGAGCCTTCAGCGCGGGCGCGCCCCTCGGCTCTGCGTTTAAAACTCCGTGCCTTAACGTGAGGTGCCCCCTTCTGATTGGCTGCGCCGCGACCACCAATCACCGGCTGCCACTCGGTTTGCTTGGAGCGCCCAAGTCGGGAAACGGTGCGGGGGAGAACAAAGGCAGCGAGCCCTGCACAGGGAGGCGGGGTTTGAGCACTCCTAGAGGAAGGATTGGTTTGGAGGCCTGCTCCCTTTGGCTAAACTTGGCAGGAAGAACACGTGTAAGAAACTCCGAAATGGTGGGCTGCAGGTGTAGGTGCTTTCTTCTGAGTCAGTCCTTGAGTGGGAAACTAAAATGGACAGAACTACTCTTTTGGAAAAAAGAGAGATCAGAGATCCTGCCTTTCCCTGTTTTTTTGGCTTCTTGGTTTTTCTGTTGGGCATATAAGAATTTGAGCTTCTTACCTGGATATTAGGTTGGAAGAGGAATATGAAATATATTAATTGATTCAGAGTTGGGTGTGCTGACTCCAAGTCTGTGGAGGCAGAGACCCATGATTTTTAGTGATATCCTGTTGTAAAAAGAGAAGAAAGAAAGAAAAGGAAGAAAAGAAAGAAAGAAAAATTAGAACTAGGACTCCACGACTAAGTCTATGACTAAGTCAGATTCTTCTCTGAACGTTGCCTTATGATTTTCTGGGGGGGAAAAAAAGAGGACCAATCTAGTGGTTTAGATCTAGAAACCGTTGAGTGTTTTTGGAGAAGAAACTAGGTTTGCATATCAGGAAAAAAGGCTGTGCTGGTATTAGGGTTAACACCTGTGGATTAACATCTGATAAGACATAGAAGACAAATGAGGCTAAATAAGTAAAACTCAGAGTCCTGCAGTATTTTCTTAGATATACAAGAGGAGAAAATGAGCTATATTTATGACTATTCTCCTGGGTTGTCGTTTTAGCACTATTAGGCTAGGTTCCTAGGCCAATTTGAATGTGTGTTTTCCTTTACACCAGCAGGTTTCTCTCTAGAGAAGTAGTCTATTGGGACAAAATTCTCACCATTTATATTGTCTATCTACTGGTGTATCTGTGACAATTCCAGCATGCATGTCCACAACCAGTTCAGATGATATGTTTTGAAAACTAACTTAAGACCAAACAGGCACACAAACTATATGCTCTAGACTCATGAGGCATATGATCGATCCTATCTAGTTAGACAGCAAGAGATGACTACAGTTTCTTGTATTTTCTGTAGAACTCAGTGATGGTTCTACTTTTATTACTATTATTATTCTTGATATAATTCTATTCTGTAGTCTCAGCTACTTTGGAGGCTAAAACAGATCAATTTAGCCCAGAAATTCAAAGCCAACCTGGGCAAGAGAATAATGCCTTGTCTCAAAACAAAACAAAACCAGATACACATAAATATACAACTTCTCCACACAAAACAAAAATATCTCCATTTTTTAATATTTCATTTAAGATTTATTATGTGTAAGAGTGTTTTGCCTGAATGCATGCATGTGTACCATGTGGATACACGCACACCTGGTGTATTCAGAGGCCAGAAGACGGCATCAGATTTTTTGGAGCTAAAATGTGGATTCTTATGAACCAAACTTGATCCATCTCTCTAGCCCCTCATGTATATATGTTTGTTTGCTTTGTGGGTTTGTGTTTACTTTTTAGTTTTGTTGTTGGTTTAGTTTGGTTTGGGTTTTACATTTCATGACAGGATGTCTCTATGTAGCCATGGCTGTCCTGAAACTCACTTTGTATACCAGATTGGCCATGAACTCAGAGATCTACCTGCTTCTGCCTCCGAGTGCTGGGATTAAAAGTGTGTGTCACCAGGCCCAGCTTTAGGACATTTTTATTTTATTTTATGAGCATAGAAGTTTTGCTTCACGCATGTCTATGCATTGTTTACATGCCTAGTGCCTGAGGATGCCAGAAGAAAGTATAGAACCTCCCATAACTGGAATTACAGAGGGTTATGTCCCATTATATGGGTGCTGCAAATCGAACTGAGGTCTTCTGGAGGAATAGCTAACCCACCTCTCTTAACTTTTCACTTTTATTTTTAAATTATATGTTATGTGGCATGTGAGTGCAGGTACCTGCAAAGGTCAGGAGACGACACTGGTTCCCCTTTGGCTGGAGTTATGTCTTGTGAACCATCTAACATGGGTGTCATAAACTGAATTCAGGTCCTTTGCAAGAGCAGTAAATGGTCGAGAGCCATCTCCCCAGCCCCAAGTTTTGTTTATTTGTTTCTTGGATTTTTGCTTGTTTGTTTTTAGACAAGGTCTTAAAACATAACTCTGATTAGCCTTAAACTTGCTACATGGACCAGGCTGGCCCGGAACTCCTAGAAATCAGAAAGCCTCTGCCCTCACAGAATTGGGATTAAAGGTCACCAGGCCTGCCCCCACTTCTTTAAAAAAAAAAAAAAAAAAAAAGATTTGTTTATTCTTATTTATTTAAGTACACTGTAGCTGTCTTCAGACACACCAGAAGAGGGCATCAGATTTCATTACAGACGGTTGTGAGCCACCATGTAGTTGCTGGCAATTGAACTCAGGACCTCTGGAGAGCAGTCAGTCAGTGGTCTTAACCACTGAGCCATCTCTCCACCACCACCCCTCCCTTTTTGGACATACCTTCAAAGCTAGCTGCTTAGAAGCTGTCTGAGCCTATCTACGGTGTTCTTTTTCTTCATACTCACATTCTGTGTTCGTGTTTTAGAATATAATAGTTCAGCAGATGCCACTGTAATTGCATTTCCCTATAGCTAAATACTAACTGCCTTTAATGTTATAGGTCAAGATTACCCAACTACTTACTGTAACACAGGGCTGGCAAACCTGATTGTTTTTGCAGAGGATCACACACCCCCTCTCCCCCGAGCTGGGGACCAAACCCAGGGCCTTGCACTTGCTAGGCAAGGGCTAGTGCTCTACCACTGAGCTAAATCCCCAACCCCAGAGGATCACTCTTGATTAGCTACTTCTAAGTTCACAGAAATGAATTGTTGGCTCAGTAATTTTCTTTTTGTGCCAGAGGTACTGATCACTAATGTTTTTAATCTCACAAGCTGAATTAATCCTTAAGTTTCATTTTGTTTTCAACAGTGCTGAGGACGGATCCGGGTCTTACTGTCATGTGTACTACTACCACAGAGCCAAATCCAACCTCTTAAGATCATACTCCTTAAGTTTCATTGTTATTAAATGGCAGAGTATTCTAAGTATTCGGTATTTTACTAAAAAGACAAGCGCTATTGGAATTGGTAGAAATGAAGCATTGAAATATAAATAAAACCTAGTAATATTGTGAAATTTTACCACTTCATTTGCTCATGTGGTATCTATTAAAAAACCTGTATGCCAAGTAGTTTTCAGGGTATAATATTATATATGTTTAATAATATTTTATGCTATTTGAGGAAGCATTTTAAAAGTCAGGTTCTGTACACTTAGATATTATGTATTTATGTCAATAATAGCCCAATAAATTTGTTTAAAATAAATATTTAAAAAATGTAAGATTCCTGGATTGGGGAAATGGCTCAGCAGATTAAGACGTTCAACCTGATGACCTCAGTTTGGATCCTCAAAACTCAAATAAAAACTGCATGCAAAGGTGGAGAGATGACTCAATGGTTAAGGGTATGTAATGCAAGCTGGGGATTTAGCTCAGAGGTAGAGCTCTTATCTTGTGAGGGAGCTGAATTCCACTACCAGCACTCACAGCGGGTGGCTCACTCCCTGGAACTCTGCATGTAGAGGACTCTGGCCTCCTAGTGCACACGCTCTCAGTTGAGTAGAGCCACACACATACATATAATTAAATAAATAATTTAAAAATAAAAAGCTGGACACCGTGGTGCATATCTGCAATCCTAGCATTTCCTCTGTGAGGTATGAGGCAGAGGCAGGTTAATCCCCCTAAAGTTCACAGGCCTACTCATCTGGAGGGCACAGAACAGAGACAACAAAGGTAGAAAGAGAAGGCCAACACCAGTTGTCCTCTAACCTCTATACAAGCACCATGGCACAGGCACTGTCCCCCCATACACAAACACTACAGATGAAGAAGTAAATATGAAACCAACAAAGAAGGCTGGAGAGATGGCTCACAGGTTAAGAATACTTGCTGCTCTTGAGAAGACCTAGGTTTGAGTCCTAGGACCCACATGACAACTTGAAACAGTCCATAACTCCAGATCCAGAGCATAGGACACACTCTCCTCTGGCCTCTGTGGGCACATAATTGCTAAAGTCAGTGTCATGCAGTCTGACTCGAAAGCAGATTTAAATTTTCATAATTTTCTTGTTTTTAATATAAAAATATGTTGGAGTTTATATTTCAATGTTTCATTTCTACAAATTCTAATAGTGTTTGATTTTTAGTAACAATACCAAATCCTTAGAATACTCTGGCATTTAATAACAAAGAAACTTAAAAGGTTGAGACTTGGCTCTGTCAAGTGGGGTTAGGTTTGGTTTGAGGTTTTTCCTGCACACAGACCATGACATGGTTTCTAGATTTCCAATTAAGTGCAGTACAAGAATCCCTGTCCAGGAGGGAGGCCTACAGAAAGTCTCAGGGAGTTGTGTTTCCTTACTTGGGGGACAGCCTTTAGTCACAGCACTTGGGGGACAGAGGCAGTGGGTATCTGAGTGGAGGCCAGCTTGGTCTACATACTGAACTTCAAGCCAAGCAAGACTATATAGTGAGAACTGGTTGGTAGGTGAGAGGGAGGGACTTCAACATGGGGGAACCTTGACACAGTAACCCACTGGGTCTGAGGCTGAGGGGACACTTTATGTAACAATAGAGTTTAAAATACAAATTTTAAAAAATCCTTTCTGATCTCTATAGTTCTACAAGATGTGAGAATATAAGTAATTTGCATATTGTGATTCCTCTGTTTTATGCTTTGCCTATCCTCTAGTCAGTTGCTTAAATATTCATTCCTTGAGAGTCTTTCTTCTGCTTCAAATAGCATCTCCACACCAGAACTCCGAAATCTAGCCACTGACTCAGCCCCTGATCTGCATCCAGACCTCTCAACTTTGGTTTTTTTGTTTCCACAACTCAGATTATCATCATTTTTTTTTTCCTTTTTTTTTTTTTTTTTTTGAGCTGGGGACTGAACCCAGGGCCTTGCGCTTGCTAGGCAAGCACTCTACCACTGACCTAAATCTCCAACCCCCGTGATTATCATCATTTTAAAAGCATGCTACACATTAATCATCAAGAACCCCAAGGAGAAATTTCAACAGTCACATAAAATTCAGAGAATTCATCTTACCAGTTTCAAAATAAATGAATCAATAGCAAACTCAAAAGCATATCACAAGAGAAATAAAATTCAGTGTATTTCACTCTGGAAAGAATGAAAGTGTAGAGCTGATATTAAATAGACCCCCCCCCCTTTGTAACTTTGACAGTGGTACTGGAGGAACTTCTTTCTGGCTTAAGATGGGACTTCTTGAACTAACTGCATTTGGGTGAAATGCACCTAAAGTAATAAGAAGAACAAATATCACTTTTTACCAAGGAGGAGGAAATATAATTGGTGGTATTAAAAAAAAAGGGGGGGGGCATCCTGAAGGCCCTACCCATCCAAAATATAAATTTAAAAGCCCCTGTTCCTAAAACCTGCTTCCCACTAGGCTTAGCTACCATTCTTCAGGCTGCCCTGGCAATTAAACTTTGGTCGTAGAGCTGATGACCCTGCCTACCTCAACTCCAGTCAGCCTCTATCATTGCAAACAGTTGGCTAAGCCTTTTCTTAACTTCAGGCTCACTTGGAACCTGACAGGATTTTGTGTGTACTCGGATGTGCTCAGCCAGTTTGGATTTATAAATGAAGCCCTTCCCACAGTCACTGCAGGCAAAGGGCCTCTCAGGCCTGTGGATACGCTGGTGCCTGAGCATGTGACCCCTTTCCCGGAAGTTTTTATTACATTCAGGGCAGTGGAAAGGTCTCTCGCCTGTGTGCAGGCCCTGGTGGCTGAGCAGCTGAGCCTTCAATCGGAAGCTCTTGTTACACTTGGGACACTGAAAAGGCTTCTCTCCTGTATGTGTCCTCATGTGTTCCACGAGTTTAGACTGTTTGGCAAAGCCCTTCCCACACTGGCAGGAGAACGGCATCTGTCCGCTGTGCAGCAGCTGGTGCATCTTCATGTCGGCCTTCACACGATAGCTCTTGCCACACTCTGGACACTGGAAGGGTCTTTCTCCTGTGTGTAGGCGCTGATGGCTAAGCAGCTGCCCCTTTAGGCGAAAGCTCCTGTCACACTCAGGACACTGGAAGGGCCTCTCTCCACTGTGGACACGGAAGTGCTCTGTGAGCTTAGATTGTCTTGTAAAGCCCTTGCCACATTCCCCGCAAGAGAATGGCCTCTCCTTGCTGTGGGTGCGTTGGTGGGCCTTCAGAATGCCCTTCAGGCGGAAACTCTTGTGGCACTCAGGACACTGAAAGGGCCTTTCTCCACTGTGCACGCTCAGATGCTCCCGGAGCTTACACTGATAGGCGAAGGCTCGGCCACACTCGCTGCAGGAGAAGGGCCTTGCTCCACTATGTTGTAGTTGGTGGGCCCTCAACCTGCTCTTCAAATGAAAGCGCAGCTCACACAGTGTGCATTGAAAGGGTTTTTCCTCTGTGTGAAGCCGCTGGTGCCTCAGCAGCTGTGCCTTTTGGCTAAAGTTCTTTCCACATTGGGCACACCAGAAAGATTTCTCCCCGCTGAGGATTCGGGTGTGTTCTGTGAGTCTGCAATGTCTGGTGAATCCCTGACTACATTTTCTACAGCAGAATGGTCTTTCTCTACTCTGCACATGTTGGTGGACATTCTGTAAGCCTCTCAGGCAGAGGCACTTGTTGCTTTCTGGACACTGCAAGGATTTTTCTCCTGGGTGTTCCCTGCAGAGACCTGCCTGCTTAGACTGTGAGAGGAAGCAACTGCCACTCTCTGGGCACGAGCAGGATCTGTCCTCACCTAGGATGCAGTCACACTGCAGGTACTTCAGCTTGCTACCAGTGTGGCAGCAGTCCTCAGAGTCTAGACTGGGGCCTGGCTTCTGTCTTGAAGGCACACTGGTGTCTTCTTTCCAGAAGGCTGGCCTTTCTTGAACCTGCTCGCACGGGTGAACATTGCTATCTATTGGGAAGCTCGTGTCACATTTGGGGTGCTGAGAAGAGACTTGCTTGGGGTGGTGGCTACAAAGGAGCTGCTCATGATGGAAGCACATTTTGCACTTAGGGCACTGGGGTGGTCTCTTCCTTAGATGGATATCTAGATGTCTCACCAAGGACTGCTTCAGGCAGAAGCTCTTCCCACATTCAGGACATGAGACGTCCCGCTGCTGTTTAGCATCAGCCTGTCTGCTGAACTTCTTCCAGACCCTACATGACAGGCTCTTGGAGTGGCCCTTTTGTTGCTTCACTAAGTGATTCTTCTCCCAAGAGTTTTCCCCACAGACCGAACAAGAGTGCTGGGTACTCTGCCAAGAGGAAACTTTCTGCAAGCCAGGGAGAACCAGAGTTTTGTGACTTGAGAGCACTTTTCTTTGGGCAGCCTCAGTGGAGCTCTGCACTGAAACCAAAGCCTCACCATGCTGGGTTTGTGCGTTTACAAGACTGATGCCTTGATCAGGTCTGAGGGAAACATCTTCCCTTTCTCCTAAAGCAAGTTCTAAGGAATGGTGACTCTCCAGAGGATGTATGGGAAATGGGAAATGGCATGTGATTTCTCTTGACTTCACAGCTTGCTGGCTACCTGAAAATAAAAACAAAAATTCAGTAAATCTTTTATGTAGGGCATGACTGAAAATCATCATCAGTAAAGTGATTCATAAACCAGTCAGCCTGTGGTGGTCAGAGCATTCCGTTCCCAATCACTACAAAACCACAATATGTGCTCCAGCTTTCTGACCAAAGTGAATTTGGTAACCATTTGCATAACTAAACTGAGCAGGTATATGTTATAATAAAAGTAAAAAAGATGAAAACGGGGCTGGAGGAATGGCTCAGCGGTTAAGAGCACCCGACTACTCTTCCAGAGGTCCTGAGTTCAATTCCCAGCAACCACATGGTGGCTCACAACCATCTGTAAAGAGATCTGATGCTGGAAAAAAAAAAAAAAAAAAAAAAAAAGAGATCTGGTGTATCTGAAGACAGCTACAGTGTACTTATATATAATTAAAAAAAAAAAAAAAAGAAAACGTCAGTCTCGAAGATGGGGTCTAATGGCTAGAAACGGACTTGTATGAGTCCCACTTGGCCACAGTGGAAAACTTGCCACGCTAATTGCTTCTGGTTTAGGGCAGGAAATCGGGCAGAAGAGATGGGTGGTTTAAGAGTACTGACTGCATGGGGTTGGATTTAGCTCAGTGGTAGAGCGCTTGCCTAGCAAGCGCAAGGCCCTGGGTTCGGTCCCCAGCTCTGAAAAAAAAAAAAAAAAAAAAAAAAAAAAAAAAAAAAGAGTACTGACTGCTCTTGTAGAGGACCCAGGTTCTGTTTTTTGGCACCCACGTGATGGCTCTAATTCCAGGGGATTCAACTCCATCTCCTGGTCTTTTCAGGCACTGAATGTACAAAGAGCACATAAAGTCACTCAGGCATACACACCACATACACAACTACTAAAATAAACTGTTAGTGGTTTGTTTTTTTCTTTTGAGACAGGGTTTCTCTATGTAACCCAGGCTAGCCTGGAACTCGATAAGTAGCCCGGGTAGATTCAAATTCGAGAGATCTGCCTGTCTCTGCTTCCCAAGGGCTGGAATTAAAACCATACACTACCATGCTTGGCCTAATAAAATAAATTTTAAAAATAAAAACAGGAAAACAAAAATGCATAAAGAGGGTTGTGAATAAATTAATGTGGTACCAGCCGTATTGTATTCTCCATAACTGCTGAACAGCATTACGACTGCAGGAATATAAATGTTCCATTTTATAAAACAGTCTCCTTAGAGTCACAATGTGAGGGTAGCAAAAATATCCTAACAGAGCCCTAACAAATACCATAATCTACCAATATAACACATTTTATGACTTGACCAAGGAAGAGTCACCCTGAATGTGGATGGCATGATTTTATGGGAGGGGTCCCAGACTGTATAAATGAAAGTGGGGAGTATGGGGAGAAAACACCGAGCACAAGCATTCACCTGTCTCTGCATCCTGACTGTAAATACAATGCGGTCAGCCATCCAACATTCTTGCCACCATGGTCTTCCCAACACGATGGACTGCATCTTGCAAATAGTGAGTCAAAATAAACCCTCCATCTCTTAAGTTGCTTCTTGTCATGGATTTTGTCACAACGAGAAAAGTAACTAATACAGAAAACTGGAACCAAGGACTGCTATCACTGCTGGAGTAACCTGAGCACATGGCTCTCAGGCCACTGAAACTGGTTTATGGAAGGAATTGCATTTCAGACAAGTGAAGCCACAGAATGACATTACCAGAGCTTAGCAGGCCATTCTGCTGAGAGTCTGGAAGACCAAAATGCCAACAAAAATACAGTCAGCACACAGAGGCTGTCGTAAATGTGATCTAGAGGAGACTAGCTACATCTCAAAGTTGGCAACAGAGCTTGGCAGTGTTATTCATGTGGTAATGGTTTCTACCAGCATGAATGATACAAGAGGGGTCATGGAGGCTTGCGGCACAGTTCTAGATAGCTTCTGAGATTAGGCAATGTGTGGCAGGGCCAGATTCCTGCAAGGAATCTCTGAGAGATCATGGTGTGAATCTGGGAAGATAAATTCTAGGTTGTAGTGCAAACCCAAGTAAGTGTAAGAGATGGAAAATTGCAGGAAGAAGCCAGAGCTGGTCCAAGAAAGAGTCAATATGAACTATAGGGGCAGAGCTAGAGAAATGATGATGCTCAAGGCCAATGGAGCCCAGGTGACTCTTTCATACCCCTAGATGATAGATTTACCATTTGCCCTGCTAGATATGGTCTTGCTTTGCTCCTCTATTTTTTTTGCTATACCCCCATTCCTCATTTTTGGAATAGGAATGACTATACTGTGCCATGCATATTGGTAGGATATGACTTCTCTTTCGACATAGGGGCTCATAGCTGAAAGACTGCTTTGGTCACAAACCCAGCTTTGTTCTTTCTCATTCATTACAAACAACAGCTTCTATCAGTGTCCATTTCAGCACCATATACATTATTCCTTCCTAATGCTATGTTGTAGGTTCTTGTGTTTGCTGCATTGTATACACCAAGAGTTTAAATATTCTGCTCAAAGTCACTGTGATGCTTTAAATGAGAATGGCCCCATCGACTCATATGTTTAAATACTTGGTCCCCAGTTGGTAGAACTGTTTGGCAAGGATTAGGAGGTATGGCTTTATTGGAGGAGGTGTGTCCTGGTGGTGACCGTTGAGATTTCAAAAGTCCATACCATTCCCAGTTGGCTCTCTCTACCTCTGCTTGTGGACTGAGATGTAACATCTCCATTACTACTCTAGTGCCAGGCTTGCCTGCCCTGCTACCATATTCCTTGCCATGATGGTCATGGACTCTAACCCTCTGCAACCATAAGTTTCCCCACTCCCCAAACAACAGTAGAAAGGGAACTATGACTGTCCCCTAGAAAAGGAGAGATCAGACTCAGGCTTCAGAGTTCATGTGCCTAATCACTATGCTTCACAGCCCTTCTCTAAAATGTATGTAACATGAAGCCTCAGGAAGAAATAGGAAAAAAAGATCAGAGAAGGGGGAAAAATCCGAATGTGATGTGTTTAGGTTAAGACCATAGTTTCTTTTTGCTCCTTTTTTCTCTCTTCTCCCTGCCCCTTCTTCCTCTATGTCTCTCTCTGTCTCTGTGTCTCTCTCTGCCTCTGTCTCTATGTCTCTGTCTTTCTCTCTCTCTCTGAGACAGAATCTCATATAGTTCGGGCTGGACTGGAACTCACTGTGCCAGTGAGGATAACTCTGAGCGTCTCCCCTCCCCTTGCACCGTCTCCCCAGTGCAGAGACTGCAGGTGTGCATCGCACCATCCATTAGGATGACGAGCTCTTAGTACTCACTCTCGGGTAACTGTTCCTCAGTGACTCGATGAACACACACATCATCTACAACTTTCTGTCTTTCTCCCCAGCTGCCGAAGTTCTCTCTCCCAAGTTCCATCCAGGATATTAGTTCTGGTTTGGGCAGTCCATTATCTGTATAGAAAAGTCAGATAGGATAGTTTGGCTTGAGTGTTACAAAGCACATAATTTTTTAATTTCTCAAAATCTACTTATGGAGCAATATATGAGATGTCAACAAATAGACTCTAGGTTTTCATGAAGAGAAATACAACTAGCACCCCATCTGTCAGCACTTCCTGGCCTGTCTAGAAATTACACCAATTGTGACCATATTTTGTAATCTCCATGTACAAAATGATTTTATATTTAATTCAGAAACAAAAGGGTAAATGCTTAAGTATTATTATTACTACTACTATGTAGATCAGGCTGGCCTCAAACTCACAAAGCTCTGCTCTTCCATGTTCTTCTAGAGGACCTGGGTTTAGTCCCCAGCACCCACACGACAGCTCACAACTGTCTATAACTCCAGAGATGAAAATACTCAAGAACAAATAAAATTTTTTTAAAAAAAGGATGATACAGAGAAACCCTGCCACAAAAGAGAGAGAGAGAGAGAGAGAGAGAGAGAGAGAGAGAGAGAGGTGCTAACTGTGTGTGTCATTAAGTTTATCAAGTCCACAAATTGTTTTTCAAAGTGGCAATTTACTACCTCACTTGCTTCATATGTTGGCCATGTGGATGCTGTCAAATATTTTCCTATCTCTAACACAGTTTGATATCTGATCATCTTCCATCCTTTAAAAACAAAACAAAACAAACAAACAACAACAGTAACAAAACCTGCCTCACTTGCTTTTGGTCCTTTGTTCTGTGCTTCTAATAACCAGTTTAGAGACCTTGAGAAGTCATTCTGAGATTTCGAGTGGAACTGTTGAATATACAGATTGTTTTGAAACAAACTTACAGAGGCTTAAAGGGTCTACATAATTGACTCTATGACAGAGAGGAGGGACAATCTGAGGGGATCAATAAAAGCCCAAGTAAAGGAGAAAACAATTACAAATCAAAATCATAGTAGGTCATGGCCTAACCATAAAGCAAATCAAAATGAAACATGATTTTTAATAACTGAGGAGTATGATAAAAAATAATTCATTGAACTTGATGCTCTGGAGGCATATTTGGGGACAGCAAGGCTGACGATGTAGACTATATTTCTTTCTATATCGACGACTTTTACTGGTTCTGTGTAAAATAAAATTAATGTCATAGGTTACATGTTTTAGGAAAAATTCATAGACAGAGCCTGGAAAAGTTAACAATGATGAATGAATATAAGTTTCAGAAACTTTATAATATGAAGGCAGATACACTGTTATGAGTAAACAGGAGATATGGAGGGAGTGTAGGAGAAGGAATTACCTTATCTTTAAATACTGAAGGAGTTAGGAGATAAAGAGTTAATGGAATATGCATGTTTTACTGTTATCCCTAAGAAGCTTGTTCTTTTCCTAATGAGAGACAGAAAGGGAAATGGACTCAGATGGAAGGGGAGGTAGGAAGGGGCTGGGAGGAGTAGAGGGAAGAGAAACTGTGATCAGGATATATGTGAAAAAAGAATCTGTCTTCAATAAAAGGGGAAAAATAAAAAGGAAAAAATTAACAATACATTAAATTTAATTTCTTCAAATCCTTTTAAAATTAATCTAGGGGCTGAACAGATGACTCAGAGGTTAAGGTCGCTTGCTATTCCTTTAGAGGACCAGGTCCTTTTAGTTTCAAGTCCCAGCACTCACATGACAACTCACACCACCTGTAATTTGAGTCCAGAGGGATCTAACGCCCTCTTCTTCCCTCTGTGTGCCGTATACATGTGGTACACAGACATACATGCAGGCAAAACACTTATACACATAAAATATTAATAGTAAAATTTAAATTATTCTGGCACAAAAATAAAGTTAATAACACATGATCTAGACATTTAAATATATTATTTTAAATTATAAACCTATTTAATAGGCACACATAAAAAACTAGGAAGGTGAAAAATAAAAGAGGGATGGTATAAGTAAGACAATATTTCATATTAAGCGATCAGTACTACTAAACTTAACAAATAAAGAAATGTGTTGCCGTTTTTTAGCACAGACGAAAACTACTTTGACAATGAAAACAGAAATGATTAAAAGCGTCTGCCTTGGAGCTGGAGCAGTGTCTCAGTGGTTAAGAGCACTGGTTGGTCTTCCAGAGGATGACAGTTTAATTCCCAGTGTCCACACATGGCTCACAACCACCTGGAACTACAGTTCTGGGATGTAACACTCTCTTCTTGCCTCTTCGGGTTCTGGGCGTGCGTGTGATGCACACACATACATTTAAAAAATAAAAAAGCAAACCCAGAATCAAACGGGAGGCTTTCATCTTTTACTTTATGCTTCTCCCAATAGGCTCACTTCATGCATGCTTTTTCATGTGTGCACGCTGTGAGGGGCTACATGGCATGTACACAGAAGGCAAGGAACAGCCTGGGGTATTGGTTCTCAGGACACTGTCCACCTTTTAAATTTTGTGACGGGATCTGTCATTGATCTGAGACTTTGCCATGGAGGTCAGGTTCTGCCAGGGAGCCACCTGTCTTGACCTTTAACCCTGCCCATCATGGTCTTACATAACAGATGAGAGCTGCTGCACTCATCTTTTTAGGTGTACTCTGGGTGTGCAAATTCAGGTCTTCATGCTGACAAGGTAAGAGCTTTACCTCTTACTTACCGAGTCATCTCTCTAGCTCCAGATTCATTTTAAAAATGCATTTGATAAGAAAAACGAGCCAGGCGTAAGGAAGAACATCCTTTTTGAGGCAGGGTCTCTTTGTAGCCTTGCGTGTCCTAGAATTCTCTATGTAGACCAGGCTGGCCTGAAACTCACAAGATTCACTTGTCTCTGGCTCCCAAGTATTAGGATTAAAAAGTGTGCACCACTAGGACCCACAAATGTGTAGATGTGTAGCACAGGCTAGTCTCAAACTCGTAATCCTTCTGCCTCTGCCTCATCAGTACATACCAGGGTGCACCACCACCACCACCACCACCACCGGCTGGTAAATACCTTTAACCCCAGCACTCAAGACAAGCAGATCTTTATGAGATCAAGGCCAGGTTGGTCTCTATAGTGAGTTCTGGAACAGCTTCAGCTACACAGTGAGACCTTGTCTCACAAAAACTATGAAACAGCAACAGAAATCCAATAAACAAGAACTTTAAAGGGGCTGTAAGTATATGTCAGTGGTACAGCCCTTGGGTGGTACACGCAAAGACCTTGGTGTCATCTCTAGAATCACACACAAGAAGAAGAGGGAGGAAGGAGGAAGGAGGAGGAGGAGGAGAAAAAGGAAAAAGAAGGAGAAGAACTAAAGGAGTACCAGAGTCAGGTACTCTTAAACACCTCAGTGTACACTCTTCCAGAATCACACTACAGGGAAGACCATTTGCTTCTTGCAATCTTAACTCCACTAGAAAACTGCAAGGAAGCCAATCTCTAGGTTAAGGCACACGGATACTTTATGGGCACAAGACAGGTGTGCTTCTCAGTGGAAAATCGGGCAATCCCAGAGTAAATTGTGATGTTTCAACATACATCTTAGCTACCTCTGACTATGATATTGCATGTTACCTTAAATACTTTCCTGCAAGGTCTACCTCTAAGTAAAAGCAGGTAATGTGTACATTAGTATTAACAACAGCAAAGAGATTTAAAAAAGCCTTTCTGGGTTTGTATGGAAGCAATCTTGTTACTTAACAGGAGTATCAAAGTGACAGAGGGGCTCTCAGCAGATCCCGTTGCAAGACTCACCACAGAAGTTGAAAGCTCCTTACCTAGAGAGATGAGAGTCTCGTAATTGGTTCTCATGACTTGCTTGTAAAGTTCCTTCTGCCATGTCTCTAGGTGCTGCCACTCTTGCTCAGAGAAATAAATGGCTACATCTTCAAAAGTTAGCGGTAACTGAAGTGAAAGACATCATACAGATACAGTCGTGATTGCTACAGAAGACCGCAGTTCCTTCTCATCAATAATTTGAGACCCAGGGAGTGGACAACTGTTTTGTTTTGTTTTGTTTTTCCTTTTCTTTTTTTTCGGAGCTGGGGACCGAACCCAGGGCCTTGCGCTTGCTAGGCAAGCGCTCTAAAACTGAGCTAAATCCCCAACCCCAGGACAATTGTTTTTAATTCAGCAGACTCTTGCAGAAGTGATTTGTGGGTTGGAGAGATGACTCAGCATACCCAGCTCCCACATGGTAGCTCACAACCATTAGCGACTCTCCTCCTAGGGAACCTAATCCCTTTTTCTGCTCTCCAGAGACATTGCATGCGCATGACATACAGACACACATGCAGACAAAATGCCTATATGAATAAAATAAAAATGAAGAAAATGTTTAATTAAATAAGTAAATGAAGCAATTAGTTTCCCCCAAATCTAAGCTGAGGCCCTGCTATCACCTTTATACTCATCTTTTACATGTCTCAAACTGAATATCTGTATGTATGGGTGGAATATTCACTACAAAAATGAAACCAAACCACTGCAAAACTCCATTCACTTAATACGTCATGGTCATTTATTCAGACCAATACAAGGGAATAAACTTACACTGTGGTAAATTGCATTATTACACTATATTCCACAAGGGGACAGAACCCCACAGTGGGCCATACACATACACTGTTTGTTTTCTCTCTGTAAATTTTATTTATTTATTTATTTATTTATTTATTTATTTATTTATTTATTATTCATTCATTCTAAGGCAGGCTCTCACCTGCTTAGGACTGGCCTCCCTGTCTTTCCAGTGCTGGGATTAAATACATGTGCTGCCATGTTTGGCTCCCTTCATTACAAACAATGCTCATTACAGACAATGTTCTGAGGTGTTTCTTTGTATATCAGCCCTTTTACTGTTGTAGAGTCTGAACTCCAGTGTTACTAAATCAAAGGATATAAATAACCTGAGTTTTATTTGTGTGTGTGTGTGTGTGTGTGTGTGTGTGTGTGTGTGTGTGTGTGTGTATGGGGAGGGTTCTCTATGTGAGACTGAACCGAGGACCTTGCACCTTGCACATGCTAGGCAAGTTCTCAACCCTTGAGTGACGTCCCTAGCTCAAAACTGTTTAGTATTTGTGTTTATCATGGCTGACTAGAGAAACAGATACTTCCTGATTCTCATAACACAGCTATGCAAATTATATAGCTGTTAGTTGAAAGACTCTCTTTATAGGACTGTAACCCCACATTATGCTGACCTTTTAACAAGCTTAGCTTTGCTATTGGTATGCCTGCTTTCTGTGGCTATTAAAGTATGCATTGTTTCAATTTCTAAGTTTATATTCATCTTTTTGTTAAAGTCAAGATGGTCTTTAGAGTTGAATTTAAAAAGTCTATTGATTTGCTGACATTTATATAAGAAAGCCAATATTTTAAGTTAATGCAAGTTATTTGTATTATAGCATTTACTTTAAACCAAGGATTTTGTCCTGGGTGTAGTTACATAGGCCTTTCTTTATTCTGAGCATTCAGGAGGCAGCAGCAGATCAATTTCTGGATTCTAGGCCAGCCTGGTCCACAAAATGAGTTCCAGGACAGCCAGGACTATGTAGAGAGATCCTGTCTCAAACAACAAAGAACAAAACCCACTAATTTCGGATATATTAAGGAAAACAAAACAGAATTTTATATCTGCTTACATGCAGTGTTTTTCTATGAGAAATACTAGGTTAATGGTTCTCATTCAGGGCAATTAACACTCCTTAGGATCAGGAGGAGTGCTACTGGCACCTAGTGGTTATCAGCTAAGAAAGCACAACCTAAGCCCCACACAGAGAAGTAGCCACTCTTCTATACCAGAGTGTGTGTTCACACACCCCAACTTTTCCCCACTAAAGTGCTAACGTATGTATTCTGGTGGATCAGATAGAAATATCAAAGAAAAACTGTAAAGCTGTAATTGGTTTTGGTTTTTGAAACAAGGTCTCAATTTCCAGGGTTGACTGGCCTAAAACTTGCAGCAATCCTGCTGCTTCCCAGTACTAGGTCCAGCTTCCAAGTGTTTCCTTTAGGAGTAGAGTGAAAGTTTCCCCCTTTCCTACCTTAAAAACAAAACAAAACAAAAAACAAAACCCTACGCTGAAGTCATTAAAATTTGTAGAAAGAATGAACCTTCAACATTTGAAATTGTGATGACGACGACGACAACAACAACAACAGATTCGTGCGCGTTTTGCTGTCATAATTTAAACTGCAAGGGTCCCACAACAATAGTGTACTGGCGCATGCCTAAGATACTAAAGTATTACATTAGAGCATACATCCACATAGCAGGAGGGTTGGACAACATATCCTCTTGATTAGGAAGAAGTATTGCAACCGAGCCTTATTATCTATCTTTTAAAAATTCACAAATATCTGTCATTTCGTGAAACGGAAAGTGATTTTATGTATTAATTGGAAGAATATTTTATTACGCTTATTTTTCCATCTATAGGTATGGCCACCTTCCATTTACTCAAAATTCTGTTTATAAATGTGCTACCTATCTTTTACATACTTAATCCTGAAAACCTGTACATTTGTTGAGAATGTACAAGGTGTTTTATCTCAGCCTTACTTAATAACCAAGAATGCTTAATAGAGCAATAGTAACATCATAATAAAAACCCGCCATACCCTTTAAATCCTGATTTCAACAAAACACGAAATAATCAAACAGTACGTGCTCCGAGCAGATTTTACTATCCATTTCTACCCTCCTAGTGTGAGATCCTCTCTCACACACTCAACGCGAACGCAATGGGCGGCAGTCTGCGTGCAGTCAAATTATGACACTGTAAACCCGCAGGACACCACTGTAAACGTGCGGAAACCCATCGCCCGAAGGCGTTTACTCTGCTGGTGAGAAAAGGCTACGAAGCCGCTGCGACAGTGGCGCAGACAAACGCCGCGCAGAGGAGGCTTTGTTGGGGGTGGATCCCCGCCGCCCCGGCCCTAGCCCTGCCTAAGCTCTGTCCGCGCGGAGCCCTTACCGAAGCGGGTCCGGCCATGGCCAGCGCGGACGCGCCTAGCCTGAGCCTTGTCCCCGGCGACGCCCACGTTCTCCGGCGACAAAGCGGGTACCCGCTTCGCCGGGACCCCAGGTCGTCACTCCCACTCGCCCCAAACCCACCACCCGAGAACGCGGCCGTCGCCCCGTCCTACAGCGCCCCCTGCGGGCAGGAGGAGCAGCACAGCTCAGCATCGGAGCCTCCAGTGGCCACAGCCCACTTTTCTTTACAGTAACAAAGAGAACACAGAGTAGAGAGAAGGCTGAGACCTCCAGAACGGCTTAGAGACAAGCACTGGGCGCACAGGGTCCATCTTTGCAATGGGCTCTGGAGTCAAGACGGGGAGATGGGCACTAAGACTGACAAGAAAATGACCAGAAAAGGGGCCTCTCCTCGGAACAGGTTACCACTAAGGGATACACCTGGCCAGGGCCAGAGGTACTTTTTCACAAATCCTGTCCATCCATATTGAGAGCACTCCACTGACCTGAGCATGTGTGTAGTTCCCTCCCGTGACTGGAGAAGCCCTAGGAAATAAGGGCAACCACGTCAGGCTTCTGCTGCAGGGCGCAGGTGTGAGTGAGGACAGAGCACCCATAGCATCTAAGCCTTGGATTCTAAGGGAAATACACAAAGGGATAGAGAAAGATACAGAAGGGACGTGGGAGAAATGGAAGCCCAGGAAGAGAGTAAGACACAGAAAAGTAAGAAAGAGAGAAGCAAAAATAGAGGACAGCTAATATCTCCAGATAATTAACTTCTAATTGTTTCCTGATGTGTTATGGGTCTGGCTCAAGTATCATAAAGAAAAGGCATTGGCAGAGAGTAAATAGAGAAATTAAATAGTCCCTGAGTAGTTATGTCGGAGTATAAACGTACCTATTTGGTATAGAATAATGACATGAACATATAATACATACTAATTGAATGGTTTCTTTTAGAAAATATCGTACGGGGGACTGACATTTCAATTTGATTCCAGGGATCAGTGTAGAAATTTAAGAAGAAAAACAATTCTATAATGTGTTCTCTGATTCCCACAAGTCATCACCCTCCAGGACATCCCCACCCAAAGCACACCATTACAGTGAGTTTTTTTTTGTTTTTTTTTTTTTTTTTTTTTTTCGGAGCTGGGGACCGAACCTAGGGCCTTGCGCTTGCTAGGCAAGCGCTCTACTGCTGAGCTAAATCCCCAACCCCCATTACAGTGAATTTAAATGTATAGTAAAACTGACTTTTTTTTCCTTCTTGAGGCATGATGTCACCATGTAGCTCTGGCTGTTCTTAACGATGTATTCCAGGCTGGCCTTAAATTTAAACATCCACCTGCCTCTGCCTCCCTGCTGCTATTAAAGGCATGCGCTACCACTTGTTTGTTTTTATTTTTAAAGATTTTATGGATAGGGTTTATGCCTGTAAGTATGTCTGCATACTGTTGGGATTCAGGAAATTGCCACATAAATCATACACACACCAATTTCGGTTAAGCAAGAATAGTTTATTGAATGCACACCATGATACTGGATGGTGGCCAGGACCACAAGAAGGAAAAACCTAATTGTGGTACCAGTCTGCTCCCAGGGTAGACTTTTTATAGGAAAAAAACAGGTTCAAAAGCTTAAAGGGCAAGGAAGGGAGCAGTTGGCTTACCAGGAAAAGTGTTATCAGCTAATCTTTAAGCTGATTGATCCTGAGTAAGGTTAGAGGGTGGTGGGATGGGGGTGAATAGAGTAATTTCAGAATATTGAGATAACACACATTATAATGTTATATTATACTATGTTATATTATAATTATAACCTTTTGGTTTATTAGTAGCATCCTTCATTGTTAGCCACAAAACCCACAGTGAGCTCATATGTAGGTAACAGGAAGGGCTACCTGGTGGTCGGCTCTGACTCAAGCTATTTTAGACATAACAGTTCATATTGACCTTTGATTTGATGGGTCCTACATAAAGCTTTGTGGAATTTCTTAAGATTAACAAACTTCATACAGATCATTTAAAGAGAACAAAACAGTCGGTTGGGGATTTAGCTCAGTGGTAGAGCGCTTACCTAGCAAGCCCAAGGCCCTGGGTTCGGTCCCCAGCTCCGAAAAAAAAAAAAAAAAAAGAGAGAGAGAGAGAACAAAACAGGGTATATGGTCAGGATGTCCTTGCTGTAAGCCTTCTCTGTGTCAGTGACTAGCAGGCAGGTTACAGCAACAATATGAAATAGCTGGTAGGCATGAACAAAATGGCTACAACTATTCTGGGGGATGGGGAAAGGTCAGAGCATATCATGTAGCTCATGTAGGCAGTGCCGTTGGAGGCCAGAGAGGTCAATGAATCCCTGGACTGCAGTTAAGCCAGTTGTGAGCTTCCAGGTAGGTTCTGGGAATCAAAATCATTGAGACATTTCTCCAGAGCCCCAAATGTCTGAAGTTTTTTCGAGGCAGTGTCTCATTTAGGGGAGGCTTACTTCAAAGTCACTTTGTGTTAGATGATGTCCTTAAACTTCTAATCATCCTTCTCTGCCTCTCAAGTGCTGGGGTTACAGCTCTGTACCATGCATCTGACTTGTTTCCCGTTTCCTCAATACAATGGGTTTGTTCCCATCTTTGAACATCAGTTCAAGGGGGCTGAAGAAGTGGTTCAGTGGTCCTGAGTTCAATACCCAAGGTCCACATAGTGGCTCACAATTCCCAGCACTCACATGGTGACTCACAGTCATATGTGATTGTAGCCTCTCCCCATGGGATCCAATATCCTCTTCCAGTGGGCACACATGCAAACAAAACACCAGCTGAGACATCTTACTGGCTTATTTATTTATTTACTTATTGAGATAGGATCTATGTAGCCCTGGTAGGCCTGGAACGCACTGTGTAGACCAGACTGGCCTCAACTCACAGAGATCCTGCCTCTGCCTCATGAGTGCTGGGATTAAAGGCAGGCACCACCATATCCACCCCCTTTTTTTGAGACAGGGTCTCTCTACATCATCCTAGCTGTCCTGGAATGCACTATGACAGACATCGTGCTATAGTAAGTAAATGTCTTAAAACACACAGAAGCTAAAATGGACCAGAGTTTCTTATTTATTTATTTTTCTGTGTAACACTAGGACATTAATTGGTAGTATGTAGGGGATAAATGTGTAACCAGATAAATGTTTGGAAATTATGGAGTAGACCCTCCCACCCCCAGGTCATTTGAGACAGATCTCTCTACATGGCCCTGGCTGTCCTGAAACTTACTATGTAAATGAGGCTGGCTAGGAACTAAGAGATCCATCTGCCCCTGCCTCCAGAATACTGGAATTAAAGATGAACCACAACCATGCCCAGTGCCCCTCCCATTTAAAGAAAGATTTGCTTATTGTATGTCTGTGAGTGTTTGACCTGCATGTGTGTATGTGCATCATGTGCCCTCCAGAGGACAGAAAATGGCATAAATAATATGGAACTGGGGTTACAGCTGGTTGTGAGCTGCCATGTGGATGCTGAGAACTCAACCCAGGACTTCTACAGGAGCTCCAACAAACTGTTTCTCCCATTTCTGCAAACCCTCACCCCCCACCCGCCTTTGATGCCAGCACTCAGGAGGCAGAAGCAAGCTGATCTTAAGTTCGAGACCAGCCTGGTCTACCTAATGAGTTCCAGGCTAGTGAAGGCAAGACCCTATCTCAATACACAAGTAAGTAAATAAATCTGTATATATGTGCGGAGGCACGGAAACCTTGCCTATCACCCTTAGGAAGGCAATACAGAACACACCACACCTTGCAATTTTACATGGATTCTGGCTTGTCACCATGTCTGGTATTTTTATGGAGGTTTGGGGATCAAACCCAGGTCCTTTTTTTTTTTTTTAAGGCATTTAAAAATATTTAATTTTTTGTCAGATATGTTAACAGATCTTATTAAGCATAGTAGTTTGGCAGCAGAGACAAAATATCTCTGTGAGCTGGAGGGCAGCTTACTATGAAGAGAGTTCTATGCTAGGACTAGACAGGGAGGCTTGGTGTCCAGAAAACGAAACAAACTAGTCAAACAAAAACATTTCATATTAATTCTAACCAACTGTCTAGGGAGAAAAATCCATGAAACAAAGTTGGAAAAACTCATCTTACTAAACAGGATGAATCACCTGTATTTTTCTTTTTTCTTTTTTTTTTTTTTCTGGAGCTGAGGACTGAACCCAGGGCCCAGGGCCTTGTGCTTTCTAGGCAAGCGCTCTACCACTGAGCTAAATTCCCAACTCCTTTCACCTGTATTTTTCAAATCTGATAGCTCACCATCAGTAGGGCTAATTGCCATTTTTGTTTTGTCGAGATATCCCTAGTCTCTGCCTAATAATATCATACTTGATTGCTCCATCTAAGTAGAAAGCTTTAGCTTCAAGAAGTGCAGCCTGCAATAAGCTTACCAGATATAACCATTCTCATTTTAAATTATTACGTGTGTGTGTGTGTGTGTGTGTGTGTGTGTGTGTGTGTGTGTGTGTGTGTGTGTTGGAGGAGAAAGAAGAGGTCAGAGGTCAGAGGTCAGAGGGATATCAAATCATCTGGAGTTACAGGCAACTTTCCTGATATAGGTGCTGGGAATGGAACTCTGTTTCAAGAGGAGTTTGTGCTCTTAACCACTGAGCCACATCTCCAGTCCCTCAGAACTGTTTTCACAATTGACCTTATTGTTTCTTCTCTCTGATTTCTTTTCTCTCTGATTTCAAGTCATCGACTATTATTCATATTTCTGAGAAAATGAAATATAAGTCCCCAAACAGGAATAAAACCTTCAGGCTAGACTGAGATTACGCACTAAATTTTTACCATTAAAAGTGGCCTTAATAGTACAAGAATGAAGTAGTGAGTTTGAGAAGCAGTGAGATATAATTTCCCCAAATTTCTCTTTAATCTACTCCTCAAGTGAAAATTAGTCTTATTCTGGCAACATGGGCAGGCATCAAAGTATTAGTTAAAGAAATCAAAAGAATACACTTACTGGGACAACTACATAATGTTGCAATCTCTCCTGCCCCCCACCCTAAGACAAGACCAGGCGGGCCTTAAACTCATAGAGATTCACCTGTCTCTGCCTTTCAGGTGCTGGACTTAAAGATATGGCCTACCGTACCTGGCTTAACTCTGAATTGTTAATCACTCACTTTGTCCCATTTCGTATTTCCCACCATTAGAATTGCTAGGTAAAAGCTGGGTGTGGTGGTCCACACCTTTGGTTCCAGCACTTGGGAGGCAGGGATGTAACTCTGAGTTTGAAGCCAGCATCATCTACGTAGTGAATTCCAGGCCAGCCAATGCTATACAGTGAGATCCTGTTTCAAAAAATAAAAAACAAATTAAAAAAAAATCAGAGTATTGGGGGATGGGGAGATGGCTCAGTGGCTAAGAGCATTTGTGGCTTGTGGTGGTTTGAAGGAGAATGGCCCCCTTAGATACACTTGTTTGAAAGTTTGGACCTAGTTAATGGAACTGTTTGGGAAGGATTAGGAGGTGTAGCCTTGTTGAAGGAAGCCTACCACTGAAAGCAGGCTTTGAGGTTTCAAAAGATGCTGGTCATTCTTTTTGTAGACCTGGATATAAGCTCTCAGGCACTGTAACAGTGCCACGCTTGCCACCTGTCTGTCTGCCTGCCTGCCTGCCTGCTGCCATGTTCTCTGACATGATGGTCATAGACCCTAACCCTCTGAAATCATAAGCCTCAAATAAACACTTTCTGCTATAAGTTGCCTTGGTCACTGTGTCTTATTATAGCAATAGACATTGCTTTTGCAGAGGATCTGGGCTTGGTTCCCAGCACCAATATGGCATCTAACAACTGTTTGTAACTTCTGTTCTAAGGCCCTCTTCTGGCCTCCAAAGGTACCAGGCATGCCAATGATGTACATACATCCATGCAGCCAAAACATTTATATACATAAAATTAGGACAAATAAGTAAAAGGCATGAAGAAAACATACTTATGCTTATATTTGTATATAATAGCGATGGCTGCCTTTGAACAGTTCCACACAATGAACACATAGTAAAAGAATCATACATATAAAGCAAGGAGAGTAATCGACTAGCCAGTCTTGGAGCATACATTCCATCTAAAAGGAGATACCTTAGTTAGGGAAATAATCTTTGCTATGCAAGACTGGTCTCAGTATTCACCTCATGTGCTAATTTAAAAAACACCTTTTCTTTTGGAATATTTACAGATTTACAGGAAGTTACATAGATTGTACAGAAAATGTCTTTTGAACCAAGTTTCCTCCAGAGGTCACACTGTATGTTATGTAGCAATATCAGACTCAGGGAACCAATACTTTATTTTATTCAATATTTTATTTCCTTTATTTTGGTAAGCAATTTTACAGTTTTCCCAGCATTTCTCTTTTTTCAAACTTGTATGAACCAAAGTCTTCTCAGACCTTTATTTCAGGAAACAAAGAGAAAAGCTGATATTAAATTTACCAGTTTAAGCAACCGTTCTCCTCCATGGGACATTCTGGCTGTTTCAAGTTTCTAACTGGCACAAAAACCAATACAAACAGTCACTGGAGGTCTTTGGTAAGTGTATGCTTTCACTTTTCTGAGATGACAACCCTACACTACAATAATGTGTTGTAACATGAAGGTATAGTTAAGATTCTTTTTTAAATATTTACTTATTTTTACTTTATGTGTCTTGGTTTTGCTTGCTTTTATGTCTGGAAATAAGTGCATGAAGTGTCCCTGGAGGCCCAGAAAAAGGCATCAGATCCTCTGGAACTGGAGTTACAGGTGGTTGTTACTATCTTGTAGGTGCTGGGAACAGAACCCAAGTCCTCTGCCAAAGCAACAAGTGCTATTAACCACTGAGCCATCTCTCCAGTCCTATTTGCTTGTTTTCAGATTTACTTTTTATTTTCGTGTGTGAGGTTTTGTAAGTTTCTGTGCATCGTGTGAGTGCAGGAGGTGGAGGCCAGAAGAGGCCATCGAATCCTTTAGAACTAAAGTTACAGATGGTTGACAGCTACTATATATATATGCCATATGCCTGTGCTTAGGTACCATACATCTCTCATCACATCCATTTGGACAAATCTCATGCCCAGAATCCTTTCTGCCTCCCAGATGTTCTACCTCCTATTAAGGCCTTGGCTTTTTAATTGGACAGGTGATGTATCCATACAATACACAAGATATTCTCTCTACACCACTGCTTTAGAGAAAGAAACATTTAACTGCTCGGTGATGGTACCATTATTTTGAAAAGACAGAGCTAGTCCTGATGCTTGATGGAGCTCAGTTGAAAGTATCTTACTTATCCAACCTTTGGGAGGTAGAGGCAGGAGGATCAGGAGTTTACGGTCATCCTCCATTACCTGGGCTACATGCCTCGAAAAGTTAAAATAAATAAGAAGCCAAGGATTATTTGTTAATACAAATGTTCATGTTTAGTGTCCATAGGAGTATCTAACAATTAACAGGGAAACAGAGAGCTTGGAAATTACCCTTCTCCCTTAAAACAGGGTTCCACTCTAGAGCTCTAAATGGCCTGGAACTTGCTACATAGTCCAGGCTTGCCTTAAACTTACTGAAATCTTTCTGCCTCTGCTTCCTAGTGTGTGGGTTAAAGGCAAGTACCATCATATTAGGCCTTCTTCTTGCCTTCTAAGGCCACTTTTTTTTTTTTTTGAGACAGGGTTTCTCTATGTAGCCTTGGCTGTCCTGGAACTCACTCTGTAGATCAGGCTGGCTTCAAACTTATAGAGACACCTGCCTCTGTCTCCCAAGTGCTGGGACTGAAGCTGGTCCAGGTTGAAGGCCACAGTTTAAATCATGCCTTTTAATAATAAAATCACTTATTATTTTCCTGAAGTCAGTATTTCTTTCTGTCTCTGTCTCTCTCCTTTTTTCTCCTCTTTTTTCTTCTTTTTCTAGTTCATTTTGTTATAGTGATGTTCTAGTTTAGAGAATGGTGGCTTTAACTCCCAATGATGCACCATCTGACCACAGTTCATGCTCAAGTAGACTCAAAGTGCTTTGTATGTACACTATAAAATATCACAGTATACTCAAGTGGTAGTAGCCCAACAGGATGATGTAGTTCCAACTTTGGGGAACTATAGACATTCTACTGTGGAGGGCATTAAATGGATTCGTTTTCTCAACTAAAGGTCTGAGAAGACTTTGGCTCATACATGTTTGAAAGAAGGGAAATGCTGGAAAGTTATGGTTTTGTGATTATCTTTCAGCTACACAGGCTGTTAAACATACAACTCTGTCTTCCCTTGGTCCTTAGTCCAGCAGATCTAACCACAAGCTTTATTTTTGTTTGCTCAAACAGTCCACTTCTCAAGGCTGGGTTTGGTTCACAACTGTCTGTAACTCCAGTTCCAGGCTATCCTTCATCCTATTTTGGCCTCCATAGGCACTAGACATCCAAGTGCAGACAAACACTCATAAATATAAAATTAAAAGAAACAAATCTTAATAAAAATTCCACTTCTCATCCAAATCCAAGAGAGGAGATAATCCAAATAATCCTAATCTCTGGTGCCAATACAAGCCACATTTGTAATTTCGACGAATGATACAATTCCATCATTCCCACGTAACTCACTCATTTCTCCTTTGGTAATAGATTGTGCTATCGTACAGCCTAGACACAGCTCCCTGGACATTTGCTGGTTCTCAGAGGGATGGGAAAACCAAGTAGGTGGGGTTTGTGTCACCAAAACTCTCAGCTCACCCCTGGGAAGGAGCTCCGGAAGTGGGGGCCGCCAGGGGGCGCGCTGGCCCGGGAGGACCGACAGGAGGGGGGCGCGTCTAGGCCGGCAGAGTGCCTGCAGTACTCGCTGCCCACAAAGCGCCAAGCTGAGGGGCGGCTGCAGCCGGTGCGGCGTAGGCTGCCAGCTACTCAGCTACTCAGCGTCCCAGCGTCCCCGGAAGCCGGATTGCCGCGCGAGTCCTGTCAGAGCGAGCACCGCGAGACCGCGTCTTGCTGTCTGCAGAGAGCACTGAGCGGCCGGGCCTGCGTGTGGTGGCGACTCCCGGGACAGGACCGGGCAGCGGAGGGCCATGGCTGAGGCGACCGCCGCTCCGGTAAGGGCGCTGATGCACGGGCATCTCTGTCACCCGGGCCTCGGGGGGAGGCGAGGAGGCTGGGGACGGCCGCGGGCCTGGTCGCCCGCGTGGGTCTGCGGCTGTCGCTTGCCCTGAAGGGCCACCGCGGACCGCAGCGCCGGAGGACGCCGGGGCACCCGTATCTGGTGTTTCTAACCTACACGCGCCGCGGTGCTTCGCGTCAGCCCGCGGAACGTGGAAGTGGGCTCGAGGTGTTTTTGAAATCCACGAGCCATTCTGTACAGCGGTGAGAGCTGTCGTTGCTAGGTGCGGCAGGACAGTCACCTGCGAGACGGTGAAGGTAAAAGCTAAGGTGTGTCCTGACAGACTGCTTGACGACCGACAGCATCGCGCGCCCGGACAAGCTGAGGCGCTGCGGGGACCTTGGAAGGCCGACGGAGCGTAGGCTTAGCCATTCGTGCGTGTGCTCGTTTGCTGCAGGCCTGCAGTGGGCCCAGCCGTGCACGCACCAGATAGATGCCAGGGCTACCAGGACAACCGGCACAGTCCCTGCACACAGCCATTAAGGAAGAGGTTGTTTAACAACGTTCTGACTGGAAAGTATTGCTTTTGTTTGCCACCTAAGAAGCCTTTGGTCTGCTCGAAGAGACTTTTTTAGTAAGTCAGAAGTCAGGCGGGTCTGCTGAGGAGTAGGTAGGAAGTAAGAAAGGAAGAAGAAACCAGGGGAGCAGTGGGGAGGGGTGGGGAATAGAGCAGAGGGAAATCCTTACCCTTAGAGTTTAATTTACCAAGCGCAATACTTCCCCCCATCCCCCAAACCCTTAGAGACCATTGTGCATGCTATAGGTTTATGCTGAAAACTATGCACATACTTTTAGTTCTCTAGTAGTCATGTTTAGTAGGTTAAACCATGATGGTGGCACGGTGGCTCACTCAGGAGTTTGAGAGAGGCGGATCAGAAATTTTAATATATGCTTGGCCAAATAGCCAGATTGTTTGTCTTTAAAAAAAGAAAAGAAAAAAAAGAAGAAATTAATTTCAGTGAATTCAGTGAAATGTTATTTAGCCCAATGTATGAAAATATTTTAATAGTAATTTTATAAAACTATTAATGAGATTTTATACACAACATATCTTAATTGAACTGACCACATTTAAAATCCTCAGTAATCACATGGAATCAGTGGCTATGGTTTTGACGAGGGCAAGTCTGTTTTATGAAGAAGATTTTGAAAATACTGATATTTTTAATTTTAATTTTAAGAAATATTTTTAGGGGATGGAGAGATGGCTCAGCAGCTAAAAGTACCAGTTGCTCTTGCAGAGGACCCTGGGTTGGTTCCTCACATTCACATGGTGACCAACAACAGTCTGTAACTCCAATTCCAAAGTATCTGATGCCTTCTTCTGACCCTTGAGGGCACCAGGCATGCACATGTTGCCACATACATACATGAAGGCAAGACACTGATGTACATAAATAAATCTAAATGATTTATTGATTTGAAAATATTTTTTATTCTTTGAAAATTTAATAGAATGTATTTTTGATTGTTTCACTCTACTGTTCCCGACTCCTCCCAGATTCACTCCTCCTTCCCTCACAGTGTCCCCCAGTTTCTTGTCCTTTTTTAAAAATGACCCATGAGGTCCAATCTGTGCTTCTCATATATTCCTTGGGGTAGGCCATGCACTGGAGTGTCATTGGCCACCAGGAACCACATCCTTAAAAAATGGACTTTCCCTTCCCCCAGAAGCTATCAGTTGTCCATAATTCTGCAGTTATGCATGGGGGCTCATGAACTCCCCACTTCTCTTTCAGTGCTATAGTGTTGACTAGCTTGATTTCATGAAGGCAGCCACAACTGATATGAGCTCATCAGTTCAGTAGCCCTGTCACATCCAGAAGAAACGATTTGGATCCAGTCTAATCCTGGGTCTTAGAATCTTGCTACCCTTCTTCCTCAGTGGTCCTCGAGCCTTGGGATTTGGGCAGTGGTGTGGATGCCTCATTTCTGGTTGAGCACTTCATTGACAATTGTAACCCTAACTGCCAATGTGTAGATCAGGCTGGCTTGAACTCACAGAAATATTTTTGCCTCTGCAAGTGTCACCACACTAGCTATTGTTTTGTTTTTTAATGTATCTTATAAGTTAGGAGGGTTGGTATTCAGAGTTTAAGTGGAGAGCCTGGCTTTTAAATAAGAGGAAACATTTTTCTTTGAGAAAGAAAGAAAGCATGTATTATTACTGATAGGTTTGATGTGGGAAGAAATATGAAAAAGAAAAAGAGTTTAGGTCTAATTACTTCAGTTTCCTTTTTCTTCTTCTGGAGACAGGGCTTTTCTGTGTAGCCCTGGCTGTCCTGGAACTCTCTCTGTAGACTGGGCTGACATTGAACTTACGGAGATCCACCTGTCTCTGTCCTCCTAGTGCTGGGAATAAAGGTGTGTGCCAACTGGCTTACTTCAGTATACTTAAGTAAGATAATCATGTCATCTCTGGAGAGTAAGGGTGCTGTCTGGATCAGTCTCTGCCCTCCCGCTGTGCTCCCTGAATCAGCAGATGCAGCATCCATCACCTAAGAGCTCTCTTAAAGTACACCATGTCCATTTCACACCTACTGGATGAAAATATGTATCTTAACTAGATTTGGGGGGGTGCGGATCAGGTCTTGCTATTGTAGCCCTTGCTGACTTGGTACTCACTCTATAGCCAGACTGGACTGAAACTTAATAGCAGTTCTCCTGACTCAGTTTCCTCAGTGCAGAGGAAAACTTGGGGAAGTTGATTCTCTTCTTCTGCCATTTGGATCCCAGAGATTGAGCTCAGATAATCAGGCTTTATTTACTGCAAGTGCCTTTATCTGCTAAGCCATCTCACTGGCTGATTGACCAGTCTTTTTGAGTTGTTGTTGCACATTAGTTCGAGAGTTTGTAGAAACCTGGAGATACTAGGTAGTGTAAAATGCCCCCACTGAGCACTGACCATTGGAATATGCTGACAGCATCTCACATGGTTGTGTGATTTTCTTTTTTAGGTTTACATGACTGCTTGTAAAAGCAAACAAAATGTGAATTGTTCAGCTCATTCAAATTAGGAAGTCAGCTGAGCAAGTGAGGCTTAGAGACAGGAGTGAAATGGCTTTGAAAGTGGCTGAAGTGGTCAAGCAGGGAAGAAAGCAAAACCATGTACAGGTGGTAGACCAGGAGCAAATGGAATTATCATAGGGCTACAGTTATAATTAATGGGTTGGAGATCAGATGAAACGAGAATAAGATAGTGCAAAAATAGAAGGCTCTGGCCAGAGAGTGGTTTATCAAGTTCAGAGAATTAGGCTTAGTCCAACCTCCTATTTGTCCTACAGATTCCTTCCTTTTATGATACTCTTTGTTTCAAAGTACATTCAGTAATGAACAGACAGCCTGTGACTTTCTTGGAAAGAATCTAATTCAAACATTGTTACCAGTCTGAAATTTTCCATGTATTTTTCTAGTCTGTCCTTGGAGTATAAGATTAAACAAACGTGTTCTGTCTTCTATTTCATAACCCTCAAATACTTGAAAGTAGTTGTTATATTTTTGCTAGACTAGACACCCTCAACTTGTTAAATTATGGTACAGTTGTAGTGTATAAACTGATTGATAGACAGGGCTAGTGTATCAATTCATAGGAGATTTGTCAGAGAGCCCCCTGAGGTCAGTGAAACCTGGAGAGAATTCCTGTGTACATTTGCCTTTTCCAGAGATAGAGAAGGCAATAAGAAACCTCAACTTCTGGGCCTTATATTAGAGGAAATGGGCCAGACTAGCCTTAAAGTGACAATTTATTATTCACTATCTTTCCCAATCCATCATCCTTGAACCATCAAAGCAGTTCCTTGGCTTTTGATGTCAACAGGCTTCAGAACAACAAGGCACTGTAAATATACTAAAGTTATTTTGGTTAGTATCAGCTGGACAGTTAAGTAGGTGTGTGTGTGTGTGTGTGTGTGTGTGTGTGTGTGTGTGTGTTTGTGTGTATACACACGAGCATGCATGCATGTGTGTGTTCCCCCACCTCTCACCCCCCCACAAAGTTTCTTTGTGTAGTCCTGGCCATCCTGGAACTTGCTCTGTAGAGCAGGCTGACCTGGAACTCACAGAGTTCCACCTGCCTCTACCTCACAAATACTGGCATTAGAGGTGTGTGCCATCATTGCCTGGGAGATAAGTAGTTCTTATTTGGTTGTAGTTTAGAGTCTGATTTCCTTCTAACTCTCAATGTCTTGCCCCATCTCTCCATTGCACATAGACTTCTGAATGGGACTCGGAATGCCTTACATCCCTGCAGCCCCTTCCTCTTCCTCCACCTCCAGCAGCAAATGAGGCACATCTGCAGACTGCAGCCATTTCCCTGTGGACAGTGGTGGCTGCTGTGCAGGCCATAGAGAGGAAGGTGGAAGTCCACAGCCGGCGACTCCTCCACCTAGAAGGCAGGACAGGGACAGCAGAGAAGAAACTAGCAGGCTGTGAAAAGACAGTGACAGAGCTTGGGAACCAGCTGGATGGCAAGTGGGCCGTGCTGGGGACCTTGCTGCAGGAGTATGGGCTGCTGCAGCGGCGGTTGGAGAACTTGGAGAACTTGTTGAGAAACAGGAACTTCTGGATCCTGCGGCTGCCCCCAGGTATTAAAGGAGATATCCCAAAGGTAATAATACCCCACTTCTAGGTTACATCAATACCACTAGCTCAGTCACTTGCAGTCAGAAACAGTCAGTTATTTAGACATTTTTATTTCCTCTTAAAATTTCTTAGGTTAATAGAATTGTGAAGGTGTTTTGTGTTTGTCTCTTTGAGAACTATACTGAGTTGATGATGATATCTTTCTTTTTTTTTTTTTTTTTTTTTTTTTTTTTTGAGATAGTAATGTAACCCAGGCTGTCCTTGAACTGCTGACTTTCTGCCTCTACCTCCCAAGTGGTAGGACATGGGACACCAGTGGCTCAGTACATATTTACAATGTCAAGCTTCCAGTGAGAAAACTCTTTCTAATCCATAGTTGGCTGTTTGGTAAATTAAGTTTTTCTCTTAATTTCTTTCACTTTTACATGTGTATGAGTCACTTCTCTCTTTGTTAGGCTGCAACAGTCTCCGTGAAACAACTGAGACAGTTAATTTGAATTTTGTTGACAGTTTTAGTGAAAAGTTAGAGGAAAGACTATGCATGGGATTATTACAGTCATGTGGTTATTACAAGGGCCAGGGTCATCTGTGAGTCTAGGTTGTCATTTATAGAACAAGTATACTGAGATGCTAGTGTTCTGTCTTCTGAAGGAACTAATTTAGAAAACAGGAAGTTTCGATGATTACTGTTTGACAGTGATATGCCTAGTTTTCAAACATACTTGCTCACTCATAAATTTTTTCATAGACACAGACTTTTTAAAATTCTTTAAAAAAATTTTTTTGGGGGGTCATAGGCATGCCTTTATTCCTAGCACTCTGGAAGCAGAGAAGGTTCTTTGTGAGTCAAAGGATAGCCTGGTCTACATAGTGGTTCTGGGACAGCCAGGAATACATAGAGAGACTCAATCTCAAAAAAAAAAAAAAAAAAAAAAAAAAAAAAATTCAAAGCAAGCTCACTCTATCTATCTATCTATCTTTCTTTCTTTTCTTTCCTTCTTTCTTTTTCTTAGGTATAAATATCTATCTATCTATCTATCTATCTATCTATCTATCTATCTATCTATCTAGAAGACATAGGATTTTGATACGTAGTCCATACCTGTCTACAACTTAGAATCTTGCCTCAGCCTCTCAAATAATGGGATTGCAGGCATGGGGCACCATACCTGGAATCTACAAGTATTTCTTTTTTTTTTTTTTTTTTTTTCTTTTTCTTTTTTTCGGAGCTGGGGACCGAACCCAGGGCCTTGCGCTCGCTAGGCAAGAGCTCTACCGCTGAGCTAAATCCCCAACCCCCTACAAGTATTTCTTGAATACATTTTTGCTTGTTCTATATATTTTCCTGAAGAAAAACAGCTGTAACACATAAAACACATTTGAATACTTTAATAAAGGTAAAGTCAGGTGCTTTCTAGTGTTCTGTTTCTAAATGGATACCTGAGATGGTCTCACTAAGAACCCCTTATCCCCATCCCAACCCCTGTCCAGAACACAGGGTGTTTTTAAAGGCAGAAATTACATCCTGGCATCTTGGCTCAGCAGCTGCTGGAGAGCTTTGCAGAAGTACCCACTTTGTAGCAAGCAATTTTAACAGAAGCTGAGATAAGTGGAGGGGTTCCCTACAAAAAGGCAGTTTTTTTTTTCTTTCCCCGGAGCTGGGGACTGAACCCAGGGCCTTGTGCTTGCTAGGCAAGCGCTCTACCACTGAGCTAAATCCCCAACCCCTCAAACAGGCAGTTTTAAGGAATGCTAAGGTAAGTTAGCAAGGACATTTTGACCTTTGGTTCCTAGAATAGACTTGGGCTGTTTTCTGTGGGATTCTCCATCAAGTAGATCAGATTCTGGTTAAACCTAGGATGGCTTTAGCAGGAATATAAAATGGAGGAACCTCTGCACTGTCTTGCTTCGTCAGAATACTACAGGAGATAGAAGGAATGAGTAGTTAGTTACCCCTGGGCAGTGTTAGGTTCAAGAAGCTCGAGGAAGGGTGAAGGGCCATTGGCATGGAGATTGTATTGTTAGTTATGAGATGGAAGAGATGGCTCTAGTGAGCATGGATAACGAGATCAAGCTTCAGAGGTGAAAGGAGGAGTGAGCAGAGGAACCTCAACAGGATACACCGGTGAGGTAGTAGGAAAACAAATCAGAAAGTAGGAGGTGCCACAGAGATAAGATGAAAAACAGCATTTCTAGTAGAGTTATGATTTGCCAGTTACCATACTGGGAGGACTAGAAAGATAAGACAGTGAACATGATTGTCAACATGGCTGTCAGAGATCCTGACCTAATTTGTTTGAGTGGCAAGATAAAGATAGAAGACAGAATACCATAGTTGTAGAGTAAATAGAAAGTGGAAAAAGAATAATAGGAATAGGGTTTCTTTTTTTCTTAGGTGTAAGTATAGAACTGTTAAAAGTAGGGGGCTGGAGAGCACTGGCTGCATTTCCAGAGGACCCAGGTTCTATTCCCAGCATTTACGTGGAAGCTCACAACCAGTTACAGGGGATCTGCTGTGGTCTCCACGGGTACAAGGCATGAATATGGTACACATACATGCAGGTGAAATAACTATATACATGTAGAAAAAGTTGTTTAAGGTGAGAGTAGAATCTTAGAATACACTCTAGGACTCCTCAGAAGCAAGTAATGTTTTTTCTCCTTATCTTTCCAGAGAGAATTTATTAAGACTGCAGCAGATACACACACACACACACACACACACACACACACACACACACACACACACACACACACACGAGTGAATGATATATTTTACATGATTAATTGTATATGATATATATTACTCATGTTGTCTTTATTTAGAGCATGATGTTTTATTGTTATAAAACCCTAACATCCTGGTGTATGGCATTGGGACATAACCATTACTAACTTTAGTAAGCCATACAGAGTTATCCAAGGTGTCATAGCAAACGAAATTTCAAATACTTTTCCTCATGAGTTTTAGCTAGAGCCTCATTAAGTATTAAGTGCTGTGATGGTGTTCTTATATTTCACTTAGTATAATAATCCTTGAAAGTGAGATCTGATAACTTTTATTCACTATTTTACAAAGAAATTAAGGCTTGAAGTTTAACCAGAGTCAGGCATGGTAGCACATGCCTGTAATCCCAGCATTCAAGAGGCTCAGGCAGAAGATTTTATGTATGATCAAGGACAGCCCGATCTACTAATAAGTAACAGGCCAATCACAGCTATACAGAAATACCAACACACACACACACACACACACACACACACACACACACACACACACACACACACACCACACTGGACAAAAATATAGTTCAATTGCCAGAGATTGCCAAGTAGGCATGAAGCTGTGGCAGTATATAAAACTGAATATGATAACACATACATGTAATTCCAGCACTCAAGAGTCAAGAGATGGAGAGAAGATCAGAAGTTTAAGGTCATCCTTATCAATACAGCAAGTGTGAAGCTAGCCTGAGCTATGGGAAACTACTTAAAAAAAAAAAAAAGAGTGAAAAGACTGGATGTGATGGCTTATGCCTTTTAATCCTAGCACTTGGGAGGCAGAAGCAGGCAGAACTGGGTCTTGATATTGTACTCCCTACTGTGTATTTTATTTTCATATTTTGGGCCCTTCAGAAGTCCTCTTGGAATCACTTAAATTTAGTTTTTATTAATAGAATAGCAGTTCATTTAAAGTTAGTGTCAGACCTAGAGAAATGCATAACATTTAAACTGTCTTAAATTCTAAAAGCATATATAAAATAATACAATTTCTTTCAGATATTTCTTTTTGAAATTAAAATGTGTTTAGTTCTAGTCAAAACATACTGAAAATTTAGACTGGGAGATATGGTTCTATTGGTAGAGTGTATGCCTCGCATGTACTAGGCCCTGCATTTAATGAATATCTTATTTATTTATCTAATCATTTTTAATGAATGTATTTTTTAAAAGTTACATTTTGTTAGATGGGACACATGTTTGCCACAGCCCATTTGTAGAGGTCAGAAGACAACTTTTTCAGGTGTCAGTTCTCTTCTTCCACCTTGTTTGTAAGGCAGAGTCTCATTGTTTCTCTCACTGCACTTATATCTTGTTCCAGGAATCCAACTCAGAGTGTCAGGCTTGTCACAAGCATCGGGCAAGTCACATGCTACTCCATTTTCTTAGTCTTAAGTCTGTGAACTTTTTAAGAGGTTAAAGATGCCGAGACCAAAAGGTTTGAGAATGTTTGTGTTAAGATTTTAATTGTTTCTATTATTATTATTATTATTATTATTATTATTATTATTTTGTGTACAGGTGTTTTGCCTGTATATATTTGTGCACTGTGCTTGGTGACTATTGGGGACCAGAAGGGGAGAAGGGGACCAGAAGAGGGCATTAATCCCTGGGACTGGAGTTACAAATAATTGCAAACTGCCATATAGGTGTTGGGAATCAAACTTAGGGCCTCTGGAGCAGCCAGTGCTGCTGCTGCTGCTGCTGCTGCTGCTCCTCCTCCTCCTCCTCCTCTTCTTCCTCCTCTTCTTCCTCCTCCTCCTCCTTTTCTAAGATTTATTTATTTATTCTATATAAGTACACTGTAGCTGTCTTCAGACACACCAGAAGAGAGCATCAGATCTCATTACAGATAGTTGTGAGCCATCATGTGGTTGCTGGGAATTGAACACAGAACCTCTGGGAAAGTAGTCAGTGCTCTTAACCACTGGGCCACCTTTTCCCCTTGCAGCCATTTCTCTAAGGGCTCAAGGTTATAGCTCTTGTGCCTTCTGGTAGAGATGTTCCTTTTCTACTAAATACTTTGACTGTATTTTCAAGTCTGAAAGTTCTTCACTATGTTGTGTATTTTGTTACTTAATATTCTCTTTTCTCTAAGACTTCTTGGTGTCCTTTTCTGACCTGGATTCATATTCTGGGTTCTCTTCAGATCTTAAATCTAATCTAGATTCACTGCTTTCTTAGCCTACTATACGTATGTTGTGCTAGGACTACCCCTTCTCATTCCTTTATGGCATGCAGTGTGTCCTAGCACCAGTATACTTTTTTACTCATTTGTTTCCTAGAGTACATTCTCAAACTTATTAAGAAAAGACCCATAAAAGGCATATGTGGGAGTGCCAAACACAGTATTACATACCTGTAATTCCAGTGCTTAGGAAACTGACGCAAAAGGATTGCTATGAGTATAAGACTAGCCTGAGCTACAGTGGCAAAAACATATCTAGAAAAACCAAAATAACAAAACACAAGAAAACAACAAAAATGAAGAGTAATAATAATTTAATGTGAGATTGTTCTTTTAGTTAGTTCTATGATTTTTGTGAAAATACTTCTTCCTTAAGAGATTTTGAAACATTGCTTTATGCGCTCTCTGTTTGGTTTATTGGGGCAGGGTCTCATTATGTATCCTTGGCTGGCTGCAATTCACTATATAGACCAGCCTCAAACTCAGAGACTAAACTCAAATTCCATCTCTTTTAGGGTCATCCCACCTCTATTAGATATCTGTTTGTAAAATTTCACGTGTCTATTACCAATTACCTATGATCATATGCCTTTTTTGGACAGAAATCATACTTTAATTTTGGTGCTTAGGGAGAACTTTGTATGTACTGGATATTCAGAACTGCCTTGCAGTTGTTTCTACTCTGGGCGACTGTAAGTAATGGTCCCAAAGTGCAGAGCTCCAAAGTTAACTCCTTGTTCCATAAACCCATCTTCCAGCATCTGTTCTATCAGATAATACTTGGCAGCTAATAGATACTAATATTTACTTAATAAAGTCGCAAGTGGTGGCATAGACCTGTAATCCTAATACTCTGGAGGCTGAGACAGGAGGATCATGAATTTCTGGCTAACTTAAAATATATAGTGAGTTCTAGGCCAGCTAGGCTATATAACGAGGACTTCTATGAAATAAATAAAACAAATGAAACATTATTGAATAAGGAAATTGAAGGGAAGGACAGTAGTCTGAGGTAGTGCCTCCTGTGGGAGCTGGTCTACTAAGAAGAAAAGGGGCTTTTCTTCAATGGCGTCTTCTCTTCCTCCAGAACTCTCTGGGGCAGCAGCCTGGCTCTCTTCTGCCTCCTGTTTGCTGTGACGCTTCCCTCTTGCTGCTCTTCCTCACTTCTTTGGTTCTTTTGGTACTTCAGGCTTTTTCTACTCTACTTCTTCTGCCTTTCTCCTTCTTGCTACTCTGCCTCCTTCCTAATCTGTCTCCTTGTTGCCCTTGCTTGCTTGCTTTATCTCCTGTTTGTTGGGAGACCTGGCAGGTATGGTGGGCTGAACCAAACTTACCAGGATCTTACCACATCATTTAATCTTGGTGCCTCATTGCTGAACCCTACCCCCCCATTGGTGAGATGGGTTGAGTGGCTGTGAGTGTCCTTCTCTACCTTGTGGCAAGCCTGAGTGTGAATCTGGCACAATTTGGCCTGCTGTGTGTTCTGTCTTAGTAAGAAGGAAGTGGGAAAAACTTCTAGAAAGAAAACTGAAAAATAAGAAAACCAGAAATTTTTTCATGATGGTCACCTCACTTTTTTCTTTCAGTTTTCCTCCTGGAAGAGAGAATGGGTTGACAGATTCTAAGTCAGAGTTCTAATGGTATCAAGTGGCTGGTGCAGGCCTTTAATCCCAAGATTCAAGACAGAGACATACATATCTAAGTGAGTTAATAGCAAGGTCCAGGGTTACATAGTGAGAACTGTTCTATAAAATAAAATAAAATGTAATCAACTGTCAAAGAGTAAAATAAAACTAGTATCAGACTCTAAAAGTGGATATAGAATGCATCCACACACAGCTTTATAAAGTGAACTCAACTGTCTGCTGGTGAAAAGCAAACTCAAATTTTCAGTTTTTCTTGAAGAGCTGGGGGACTGGGGGAGATTAGTACAAAACTAAAATCTAAAGTCTTAGAAGAAATGATGCTGCAAGGTATTATCCCAATAAAAACTGAAGTTGTTATAAACTCCAAACCACAAGAATTAGAAGCTCTAGTGAGAGACTGTAGGAATCTGGTTGTAGAAATGCAAAAGAGAACACAGAACTAAATATTCCTTCTAAATAAACCTTCTCTGTGCACTTACGTTTCTCTCTCTCTCTCTCTCTCTCTCTCTCTCTCTCTCTCTTTCTTTCTTTGTTTCTTCCTTCCTTCCTTCCTATCTTTCTTTCTTTTCTTCTTTCTTAGGATTTATTTATTTTTACTTATGTACACTGTCACTGGCTTCAGATACACCAGAAGAGGGTATCAGATCCTATTACAGAAACCATGCAGTTTCTGGGAACTGAACTTGAGACCTTTGGAAAAATAGTCAGTGCTCTTAACCACTGTAAAAATTCCAGTGACCTGGGCATGGTGGCATATGTCTGTCATTCTAGCACCTGAGAGGTGAAGGTGAGGGGACCACAAGTTTAAGGCCAGTCTGGACTATATGAGACTGTCTCAATTACTAAGTAAATAAATAATAAAATAGAGTGGAATAACTTGTTAAGTCGTCTAGAAACTAGAATGTCCAGAGGCTGAAGTGTCAGAATTAAGAACTGAAAAAGAATTCTGCTGCTCAAGAAGAAAATCTGCAAAGAGCCTGGGCTTGGTGGCACATGCCTAGAATCTAACACTCAGGAGGTGGAGACAGGAACATCAGCTTAAGCCCATCTTTGGCTACAAAGCAAGTTCTAGATCAGACTGGGCTTTAAATATTCCATCTCTACAAAACAATCCAAAATGTCCTTCAAAGACTGTGAGAATAATGAGTTTGCTGTCTAATAACTAAAATGTCAGTTAAATTATAGGCTAACTGCTTGGGGGAAAAAAAGCTACAAAACAGTATTGTAATATAGCTCAGTGGTACAGCATTTGTGTAGCAGGTGTAAAGCCCTAGGGTTGACACCAGGTATTACAAAAACAAAAATTAGGAATGTCAGACAAAATATCTTTTAAGTCAGTAAATCAAATAAAATTGGACAAGAAATCCATGAACTTTAAAAAAATTTCAAACTAGATACAAAAAATTGGAGGTAACAAGATCTCAACATGAGCTGGGAAGAAAGGGCAATAGGATTCAGGATGAACTAGATAGTCAGATAAGGAAGTTCTCAAATCAGCTAATGAATACCACACAGCAATCTTAGTAGAAAGGTAGTTTAGGGCAGTTCTGTGCACCTGAGTTCAGGAGTCTGAGAGCAGCCTTAGCTGTGTAGTAAAATCTGCATTTCTGAAAATAAAGACAGATCATGAATTTTATGTAAAATAATTGCTACGAAAGAAGCTCATCAGAAATTGTGGCACTGAATTTTACAAATGAGAACAAATTTAAAGGCCAGAGAAATGGTCCAGGCGTTAAAGGCTAGGCTTGCATCTAAAAAAAGTTAGTTAAGAGTTTGGTTCCCATCACCCATGACTCTCTTTCCACCTTACCCCCAAAAGAAAGAACTAGAGTTTAAGAACAGATTAGTATATTTAGAGAAGATGAAAATGAAGCATGATGTTTGGAAGAAATCTGAGAAAGATCAGTGTGAAGAAAAATTGTTGATTTTACAGATGGCATGAGTTAGCCAGAAAGGAACTTTAGAGTGTTCGTTAAACATCAACAAGTTGCAAACATTGAAATTCAAAAAATGGAAAAATGCATTGAAAATGGGAAAAAAAATGAAAATTCCCATCCAAAACAGCATTTAGTGGATTTAGGTGACATCTTTTTTTAATCAGAGAATGAATTGCTGAACTCAAACCAAACAGTGGAGGAGGGTGAAATAGGGAGACTAAAATTTAAGAAGCCAAATTGAAAAATTGTAACCAGAAGTCGTAAAGATACCAAAAGAAAAAGATACAGTGGTTGAAAGAAAAGCATGGGCTGAATGAATGCATCAGAGAAGAATCATGTAGTCAAGCTGAAGACAAGCACAGTGAGTTGCAGTGGACCAGAAGAGAAAATCTTTTCATGAATACAAATTGGAGAGCTTGAAGGAGAAAGTGAAAGAGGCACATAAAAAAGAATTAGAGAGGGGGGTTGGGGATTTGGCTCAGTGGTAGAGCGCTTGCCTAGGAAGCCCCAAGGTCCTGGGTTGGGTCCTGGGTTCGGGTCCTGGGTTGGTCCTGTTCCTGGTCCTGGGTTGGTCCTGGGTTCGGTCCCCAGCCCCAAAAAAAAAAAAAAACAGTTTCATGTAAAAAAGAATTAGAGGGATGGAGAAATGACTCAGTGCTTAAGAGCACTTGCTGCTTTTCAGAGGGCCCAAGATGAAATCAGTTCTCAGCACCCACATAATGTGATTCACAACCACCTGTGACTTCTGCTTCTGAATCTCACCCTCTTCTGTCCTTGGAAGGACACCTGTATTCATGTGCATATACACATAAATAAAAAATCTTTTAAAAAAAAAATGGAGCTAGGTGTGGTGGTGCACTCTTGTAATCCCAGCACTTGGGAGGCAGAGGCAGGCAGAGCTCTATGAGTTCAAGGCCAGCCTGGTCTACACAGTGAGTTTCAGGACTACCACAGCTATGTAGTGAGGCCCTATTTTGAAAAAAAAAATAGATAAAATATTTCATTTAAGGCTATAAAGTTAGCATGAGGCACATCCTATCTTCTTTCCCCTATGAGAATTCTGAGTGGAAAACAGAAAGAAAGATAAAGGGGGTATGTCTTTGGAAGACATGCAAAGGAAAAGATTAGGTGAACATATTAAAAAATCAAAAGCCTAGGCAAATGTTCATGATCCTAGTATTTGAGAGGATAATGAATGAAGACAGAGAATGAGAAGCCAACTTAAACTATATAGCTAGACACTGTTACAGAAGTAATTCCAGAGTCTTGAGAGGGGGATTTTCTGAGCTCCTTCTGCATGCTCTGAAAATGGCAAGAATTTCTGTGGTCGTGGGGACTGGCGCTGACATCAAAGCTTTTCTATTTCTAGATCCAGTATATAAGAACAGAGGCAAAAACTTAATGGGAATCCTTCCACAACTCTTTCACCCACCGAAGAAACTTGCAAATGAGTTGACCAAGTACAACTATGTAAAACATGAAGTTGTATTGTCAAGTGGCAAAATGTATAAAAGAAAATGTGAAGCTGGGCAGTGGTGGCTCGTACATTTTTTTTTTTTTCTTTTCTTTTTTTTCGGAGCTGGGGACCGAACCCAGGGCCTTGCGCTAGCTAGGCAAGCGCTTTACCACTGAGCTAAATCCCCAACCCCTGGCTCGTACCTTTAATCCCAGCATTAGGAGGCAGAGGCAGAGAGGCAGAGAGAGGCAGAGGCAGGTGGGTCTCTGAGTTCAAGACTAGCCTGGTCTACAGAGTGAATTCTAGGACACCAGGGCTACACAGAGAAGCCCGGTTCTCCCCCCCCCCAAAAAAAAAGATCTGTGTATTTTTTTTTTTTTGAGATAATTACATGCAACAGGCTGACCTTCAAGTCATTAGATAGGAATGACCTTGTTTCTCCTTCTATGTCCTTAGTGCTGGGATTATAAGAGTATACCACCATGAATGACTATTTTATATAGTTCTGGGATTGAAACCAGAGTTTTTATACATGCTAAGGTAAATATTCTACCAACCGAGCCTACACCTCATCCCAAGAATATACAAGTAAAGTACAGTTACTGTATACACATGTGTTTATATAAACTAAATCATATAAGACATCAAAAGGGTGAAGGTTACGGTTAAGAGTTGACATTTTGAACCATACAACACTTAGGAAAAGGAAAAGGAAGATTTTAAGTAGTTACTAAAAAAAAAAAAAAGCAAATATGGAATAAAATGTTTGTAAAAGCAACAGAAAGAAAGAATATGCAGAGGTTCAATAAGAGTTAGGATACATAGATTATAACTTAATTTTAGTTCAATTTATACTATTCTAAAATAGTCTTCTTGGCATTTCGTTATGAGCCATGGGATGTTCCTGTCTTCCTTGATGCAGGAGAAACTGCATCAAGGGGAAATCTCCTTGGCAAAAGATTAGAAGAATTAGAGAGACACACAAAACTAGAGAAATCAGATATTCTAAGGAATGGTGTTTTAAGAAATGGCAGATTAAAACAGTTGACATGATAGTACAGCCTGAAGTTTTAACATGTAGCACTGAGATGCTTTTACATTGCTTTCAAGACAACCAAATGTGCTTCAGGAAGGGTTCCAGTTCATGTTATTTTGTTTGGATCAGAGTTTTAGGGTTTGATTATTGACAGGTGGAACGTTAAAAGAAATAGAATGACCCTTGATAGGTCAGCCATGCTTCTGAGGAAGCTCTATACCCAAGACTATTTGAGCAACACAAATTAGACTCAATGGCTTTGAGAGAGGGAGATGGGGAGAGCAAAAACACAAGTTGTGTGTGTAGGAAGGTAGGGATGGATCTGTGAGGAGTTGGAGGATAAATATTAAAATATATTGTATAAAATTCTCAATTAATAAAAATAGTATTTAAAAACTCAAAAATGGCGTTAGATATTTAAAATTTTTTTTTGTTCAAGCCAGGTGTTTTTTCTGTAGCCCTGGCTATCCTGTAACTCACTCTGTAAACCAAAATGGCCTTGAACTCAAGAGATCCACCTGTCTCTGTCTCCCAAATTCTGGGATTAAAGGTGAATGCTGCCTTAAGTGGATGCCTGGCTTAGAATATTTTTTAAGTATTTTTAAAATTACATCTGTTTTTTGTGTGTGCATGCCTGGTGCACCACAGCACATGTGTAAAGGTACAAGGATACTTAGGAGAAGGCATTTCTCTCCTTTTTCCATGGGTTGTGTCCATTGAACTCAGGTTACAAGGCTGGATGGCAAGTGCCTTTACTCACTGAGCCATCTCATTAGCCCTAGAGTACTTACTGACCTCCCTTTAGGTTAGTAAAAACTAAGTAAAACAGCTAATGAGGGGAGGAAAGGATTTATTGGGTGACTGGATGCCTGGGAGGGACTGACTAACCTATGTGATTATAATTTTAGGTGCCTGTGGCATTTGATGATGTCTCCATCTACTTTTCCACTCCAGAGTGGGAAAAATTAGAAGAATGGCAAAAGGAACTTTACAAGAATATCATGAAGGGCAACTACGAGTCTCTCATCTCCATGGGTGAGGCTGAGTGAGCACCTTTTGAATGAGGTGCTACAGTCCCAAGTGGGCTCAGACACTTTCTCCAGTGTCCTCATTCTCACTCTTCTCATACACTGCAGAATCTAGTTTGAAGCCGAAGAAGGACAGAGCTAACCTACTACGTGTATTTCCCATACATTACATTTCTTTTATGTGCTTTCTTGAGTAGCTGTGTTGTAAATAGTTGGAGGTGGATAGATGGGAAGAAGTGATAGAGAAAAGAAATTAATTCCCTGACTGTCAGCTGCCTTGATGGCAGTTGCTGTCATACTCATCTATCTCGTTGTCATGCCTGCTTTCCTTTTTTCCTCTTCCAGATTATGCCATGAATCAACCTGATGTTTTATCCCAGATTCAACCAGAAGGAGAACACAGTACAGATGACCAACCAAGGCCAGAAGCAAGTGAGATGCCTGCAGACCCCAGTGAAGGTAAATACGAGAAAGGTTCTATATACCCTTTTAAAAAGATTTACTTATATGAATACACCATAGCTGTCTTCAGACACACCAGAAGAAGGCAACAGATCCCACTACAGATGGTTGTGAGCTACCATGTGGTTGCTGGGAATTGAATTCAGGATGTCTGCTACTGAACCATCTCTCCAGCCCTGGTTATATACTCTTAAGGTCCTTTTCTTGGTCAGATAAGGGGACTCAATACAAAGAAAGCAAGGCTTAGAGCTCTTCTGTGCTAAAATATTTACACTTTGAATAGACATTTAAATACTAGAGGGACCTCTGTAATCATTTTGTACTTTACCCATCAATACCTCATACATGCTAGTGAAGTACTTCTTGTACCACGGAGTGATATCCCCTCCCTTTTGTTCTTTTAAGGTACATATTTTTCTTTTCTGTATATATTTACTTCAGTACATTTTTTTGTTGAAAATGATAAGTGTATTTGATTTTTTTTAATACTGCTGTTACTGTTTATAGTTTTAGCTTGCATTGGTGTTCATCAGCCCACACTTGAGAGTATGATTTATGTAGCTTGAACCAATATATATGTAATGTTAAAGAAAACAAACTCACAGGACTAAGCATACAGTCATTCTTACAGCTAAGATTTATTGAAGCAAATGGATATCAAGCAACAACATCAAAAGATACATGGAGGAAGCCAGAGGCAAGCTTCCCAGAGTCCCCTCACTGTGGAATCTCACAAGGCACATTTAATTCCAGTAGTGAATGTGACAACACATACCAAATACTATTATAGAAACTTTATTAGATACTCAGTCCTAGGGTTTTCTTGGAGTTATCACCACAGGTACTCAAATTCCAGATTCCCAAAAGGAAAACAGCCAGAATAAAACACACTTTTAGCGATCGAGGCATAGTAAGATACTCTTGTCATTTAAGGAAACTTGTATATATAAAGAACAGTTCTCCAAATCTTTATACCCACCAACAGTTCCTTTTCAGGATGAGTGGTTTTGGCTTGTGCTGAATTTTTCTTCTCTTGACATAGGGAAGGAACCCTGGCTCCTTTCAGTGAAGTAGACTACTAACCACTTGTTTTAGTTTCATTTCTATTGCTATGATAAGATGTCCTGACAAGGAGGCTGGAGAGAGGGCTCAGTGGTTAAGCACTGGCTGCTCTTCCAGAAGTCCTGAGTTCAATTCCCAGCAACCACATGGTGGCTCACAACCACCTGTAATGAGATCTGATGCCCTCTTCTGGTGTGTCTGAAGACAGCTACAGTGTACTCAGTCATTAAAATCTTAAAAGAAAAAAAAAAACAGTAAGAAAGACAATAAAGAAATTAAAAAAAAAAAAAAAGATGTCCTGACAAAACACAAGTTAGGGGAGAAAGCACTTATTTTAGCTTCAGTTTCAGGCAGTGGTCCATCATTGTGGAGAGGCTGCAGCATAGAGCTTAAAGTACCCAATCACATCATCCATAGTCAATATCAGAAAGAAAGGAATGAATGCATGTAGGCTCACACGATTGCTTTCTTATGCTTAGCTTGATTAATTCACTTTACACAATTTAACATGACCACAGGCTAATTCAATGTAGACATTCTCTCATTAAGACTTTTCCTCGGTTTTGTCAAATTGACAAGGCTAATCATCACACCTGATAATCTTAAATATGAATCCAAAATATTAAAATGAAATCATGATGCCTTGTCCATTGAAAAGATCTAAAAGCAATAGTAACTGATTAGCCTCCTCCTCCACCTTGTTTTTTGAGATAGGATCTTCCTGTGTAGCCTTGGCTGTCCTGAAACTCACTATGTATATCATGCTGGCCTTGAACTCACAGAAATCTGCCTGCCTCTGCTGCTTTAATGCTGGGATATACCACTTGCTTTACCTTTGTTTTTATTTTGCATGTATGGGTCTTTTGCTTGAATGTTTCTTCGTGTAACATATGTGTGCAGAGCCTGTGGAGGGCAGAAGAGGGCAATGGATCCCCTGGGACTGGAGTTACAGACAGTTATGACCTAACACGTGGATGTTAGAAATTGAAATCAGATCCCCTATAAGAGGAGCCAGTGCTCTTAACTGCTGAGCCATCTTGCCAGCTCCCTTTAGTATCTTTTAAATCAGCCAGAGACTAGTGGAATATACTTGGCCACAGCAGAAAAAAGAGGTTGAGAGATAGGAAAGTGCAGATTTCAGCAGACAGCAACCTGCTTTTCTTATTTCCTACTATAAGCTACAAACAGGGCTAGTAAGTTAGTCCATCTTTATCTCTGGTCCTTCCCTGATTTTGTATATACATTTATATATGAAGAAAAGGATGGACATGGTGATAGGGGCAGATGGAACTCTGAGTTTGAGGTTAGCCTGGTCTTCATAGAGATCTAGGCCAGCGAGGGATAGATAGGCACAGAGGGCTATTATCTCACAAACAAACAAAAAATTGAGACCTCTCCCTTCCTCCCCACTAGAGAGAGAGAGACAGCGACAGAGTCAGCGACAAAGACAGACAGACAGACAAAAAAGAGAGGGAGGAGGCAGGACCATTGAGACAGTGGGTAATAGTGCTTGCTGCCAAGCCTGATGCTCTGTGTTTTATCCACAGGATCCACATAGTGAAATCAGAGATTCAACCCCTACAGGTTTTGCTCTAAGGTACACATGCACACACAGATAAATAGAAGTGTATTGAATAGAAGTGTATTGGGGCTGATGGCTATAAAGAGAAGGTTCTAAATGAATGAAATTTTATTCATCAGAAATATGATTTTTTAAAATTTTATTTATTTTATGTATATGAGTACACTATAGCTGTCTTCAGACACACCAGAAGAGGGCATCAGATCCCATTACAGATGGTTTTAAACCACCATGTGGTTGCTGGGAATTGAACTCAGGACCTCCAGAAAAGCAGCCAGTGCTTTTAACTGCTGAGCCATCTCTCCAGTTCCAGAAATATGATTTTTATAGTCATGTTTCACAGCTATGATGACAACAAACTTTCATTTTCAGCAATACAGGTAGAACAGGGACAAGGAGATTAGGAATTCAATGTCATCCTTGGCCATATAACAAGTTTGAAGCCAATCTGGGTTACATGAGATCATGTCTTTAAAAGAAAAAATAAAATAAAGAAGTAGCAGTAAACAGATGTGATGGTGCCTTTAATCCCACATCAGAAGCACTTTAGAAGCAAAGGCAGGCGGATCTCTGTGAATTCAGGGCCAGCTAGAGCTGCATAGAAAAAACAAAAAAGAAAAAGAAGAAAGTTAAAAAAAATCAATAGTGTTATGTTCAACAAATGAACATAGTTATATTACCTTTTAAAGAGATTTATTTGTGGGGTTGGGGATTTAGCTCAGTGGTAGAGCGCTTGCCTAGGAAGCGCAAGGCCCTGGGTTCGGTCCCCAGCTCCGAAAAAAAGAGCCAAAAAAAAAAGAGATTTATTTGTTTTATGTGTATGAATGTTTTGCCTGCATGTATGTATGTAGGTTGGTACATGCCCAAGAAGGTTAGAAGAGGCTGCTGGGACTGCAATTACAAATGGTTGTGTACTAGGAATCGAACCCAGGTTCTCTGCAAGTGCAACAAGCGCCTTAACCTTTGAGCTACTTCTCAAAACAATTTCACTATCTAATTCAAGTCCCTGAAGACCGTTCTCTCTTTTTCTCCACAAATAGAACCTGGCCTTTCAACCTCAGACATTCTGTCTTGGATTAAACAAGAGGAAGAGCCTCAGGTTGGAGTCCCCCAGGAGTCTAAAGAGAGTGAGCTGTACAAAGGAACCTATGCTGGTGAGTAGCAGAGAAACAAATACTCAGATCCAGCTCATACAAAGGGATACTGAAGAGTGCAGCTAAAAGTGTGCTAACTCCAGGGACTAAGCCACTACCCAAAGACTATACATGGACTGACCCTGGACTCTAACCTCGTAGGTAGCAATGAATAGCCTAGTAAGAGCACCAGTGAAAGGCGAAGCCCTTGGTCCTGCTAAGATTGAACCCTCAGTGAACGTGATTGTTGTGGGGAGGGCAGTAATGGGAGGAGGGGAACACCCATATAGAAGGGGAGGGGGAGGGCTAAGGGGGATGTTGGCCCAGAAACCGGGAAAGGGAATAACATTCGAAATGTAAATAAGAAATACTCAATTTAATAAAAAAAAAAAAAAAGCAGTCACACACACACAAAAAAATTGTACTGCCTTCAGAATTAACTTTTTAAAATGACATCAAGGGGTTGGAGAGATGGCTCAGCAGTTAAAAGCATTGGCTACTCTTCCAGATTCTTCCTGAATCTATTTCCAGCACCCACATGATAGCTAACAATTATCTGTAATTCCAGTTCTAGGGCATCTAAGCTCCTCTTCTGGCCTCTGCAAGGTTCTGCATGCCTATGGCACACAGATAAACATGCATGCAAAACACAAATAGAAATAAAATAAATCTTTTTAAAAGATTAATGTTATTAAATTTGGTTGTCTTTTGAAATATAAGCCTACATAGGTAAATGGACTTCGATTTTAATCCCAGCACCCCCATAGGGTGGCTTGAAGTCACCTGTATAGCCCCAGCTCCTGGGGGATCTAACACCTATAACTTGGATGGATGCCTGCACTCACATAGCCACCCACACACGTAGACACATATGCATATGCATAATTTCAAATAAAAATATTTTTTAAAAAAGTGTGCTAACAAGGAACAGAGAGGAAGAAAAGAAAGATATGGTTAGCCAAATTAGAAATGAAACCAAAAGGCCACCAAGATAAATTTTAAGTAGAAAACCACATTGTTTAAAAAGCATTAATTTATTAGTGGGGAGGAACATACACAGATCTGAGGACAGCTTATGGGAGTGGGTCTCTTCTACTACTATATAGGTCCTAGAAGTTAAACACAGGTTGTCAGGCTCGATGGCAAGTGCACTTACCCACTGAATCATCTCACCAGCTTAGAAAACTTACTCTAAATTAGAACTGTTGGGGCTGGGTATATCAGTGAGAAGAGTGTGGTTACATGCACAAAGCCCTATGTTCAACCTCTGGCACCATATTTAAAAAAGAAAATCAAGATTGCCAGGGAAAGAATCATACATGTATATAAATGAAAAAAAAAATACAAGAGTTAGAAAGACAAAGCATTTGAAGATCACTTTGAAAAGATAGATAGAACAGAGCCAGGTGTGATGATGGCCTATAATCTCAGTACTCAGGAAACAGAAGTAGGATCACCTTAAGCAAGAGGATTGTCTGGTCTACCTAGTAAGTTTTAGGCCAATCAGGGTTATACTGACTCTATGCTCTGTCATCAACTATTCAAAATAGAATAGCACAAAACAGGGGAATGGGGTAGAGAGAAATAGGCAATAGAAATAAAAGTGTTTCACTCACATGGTGGAAGGAGAGAACCAACTCCTACAAGTTGTCATCTGGCCTCCACATTTACAGTATGGGATGCACATGTTCCCTTCCCACAAGATAAAGAATGTAATTTATAAAAGAGTGTAGGCATAATGCTTTTGAACATTGTGTAAAGTTTATCCTTGTGTTATTCAAAGGCTGAATTCTCTGCCCTCATATCTTGTTTCAGTCTGATCATAGCTTTGTTGTGTTTATTCTTAGAAGAACCTGTCTCAAGTTTGTATAAACATTGCTCCTCATTCATTCTCTGCCTTGCCAATAAAAGCCAAAGAACCAATACAGAGCTTTAGAGAGGGAATAGGTGGGACTTCCAATTCTAGGAGGGGTACAAAAAGAGAGAGAAAGGGGAAGGAACCATGAGGGAAGTGGAGAAAAACATCAGGAGAAAGAGAGTAGAATCAAGTAAGGATGAACTTTTTCATGTAAGATAGGACTATATTCTGAGAGGAAGCATGACTGACTAGCTTGGAGGTTTAGAATGGAGTAACAGTTATTCAATATTTGCTTCAAGGCAACAGTAATAAATCTTAGCCTCTCTGTGTGGTTATTGGGGAATTAGCTGATTAAGAAATATAGCTGCCAAATTAATTCACTGCTTAAATTTATCTTCAAGATAATTCCTTTTACAAAAGAGAATCTGAAGATCAGAAGGGACTCAATTGTTTATATAGCAATAGAATCTTGGGGTGTTTTTTTTTTTTTTTTTTTTTTTTGTTCTGTGCCTCAGTTTTTTAGATTCTGGGAAGTGCAGCTGAGAAATACCAGTTTCTACTCTTTAGAAAATTTACACCACACACATACATACCAATCTAGGCATGTCTGTTCCTAGGTGCAGAAGTGAGTTAGATGGATGGAATAAGACATTTGAGGTTTGGAAAAACATGTGTCAGTTTTAGTTTAAGTATGTGGATAATGTATAAACAAGGATGTGAAAATCTAACCTGTAGTTCTAGTACTTGAGGAATTTAAGGCTAGACTCAGCTATATAATAAGTTTGAGGCAAGACTGAGTTACAGAACCCCATCTCACCCCCTCCCTGATTCCATCCCTAGTTAAACAGTATGAGGACAGAATGGGCCTAAAATATTGACTAGTTTGTTTTGACTATGATTTGGGAAGACAGGGAACAGCTAGAAAAAGGAAAACAGAATGACCAAAGATGCAGAGGTGGCAATATGTTATTTCTGGGAAGATAGAGTCAGCCTACTTCAAGGATGGACTTTAATCTCACAGAGTGCAGACTAGGAGTAAAAAGTTGATTTTAGGCCCTGACACACATGGGCAACAGAGAAAGTTATTGAGTAGAGGTGAAACATAAAGAAAATAATGTGGGGAAGATTGGTACCAAAGTTATCCCTTTTCAAAATGGAGCATCAGAGTACAGTCTTATATTTGTAATGATTTGTCACACAGCCCACAGGTGCCTTATTAGTAATGAGAGCCCTTCCCCAGGTTTATCTGAACATTTAGCTGATTAGAGCAACCTGCAAGAGCTGGGCAGGAATGAGAGGTACTGATGAGATGGCTGTTGACAGGTGTAACTCTGAGTCCCTTCTTTCAGATGAAGAACTTGTCATCAAAGCTGAAGACCTTGCTAGAGCTTCCTTGTGTCCTGAAGTTCCAGTAGCCTTCTCTGCTCCACCACCAGCAGCAGCCAAGGATACATTTTCAGATATAGCTTTCAAAAGTCAGCAGTGTACACCCATGGCACCTTTTGGACGAACAGCCACTGACCTGCCTGAAGCCTCGGAGGGACAAGTGACTTTTACTCAGTTAGGAAGCTACCCACTCCCACCTCCAGTTGGAGAGCAGGTGTTCTCATGCCACCATTGTGGCAAGAATCTCAGTCAAGACATGTTAATGACACATCAGTGTAGCCATGCTGCTGAACACCCCTTAACCTGTGCCCAGTGTCCCAAACACTTCACCCCACAAGCAGATCTTGGTAGCACCTCCCAGGATCATGCCAATGAAACACCACCCACGTGCCCTCACTGTGCCCGGACATTCACCCACCCCTCACGA